>NW_019392691.1:955252-1172396 GCF_000648675.2 Cimex lectularius
ATCAATATATATATATATATATATATATATATATATATATATAAAACTATATGCGATTTACCCGAGGTCTGCGGGGTGGTATATTGGTAGTTTTCCATCATCCTGACCAGCATAGTCTTGCTCAAAAAATCTGTTAAAGAGACCGAATTATGAAGATACGCTAGCACACTACTGTTATCTTGCACGAAGTAAAATGGACTTAACTAACCGAAAATTACATAGACCTACCACTCTCACCTCGAACTCGGACACCATCTGGGATCCCCAACACATCTCGGAAAACCACGTTCCAAAAATCAAGGCCGAGAGGCTTATTTAGATTCGTCGACGACATACTTGTCATAATAGACAATGACAAGTCAGCGAAAGTACTTAACGACGTATCGCAATCCAAAAAAATATAACATTTACCACACAACAGAAAAATTTGTAGACACCATAGTACGAAATTATTAGACTCAACATTCAGGAGAAACAATAAAATTGACTTTAAAAAGCAAATCGAATTACAAGCACTAATACAAACTAACAAAATTAAGGCATGCTATGATCCACAAGCTCTAAATGTCAATAACTATTTACTCTTGAACTCAAATTAAATTTTAAAACTTAAATTAAAATAGCAGAAAATCAGCTAAAAAAGCACTATACAAACACTATTAAAAACCAATAAACAATAAAATATAAATTTGGAAACCAACAGGAAAAGTACACATGTACAAAAATAACAAACTAACGAAAATTCAATTCAATTTCATTCATTTTCATAGTCTGCTTGACCGATTAATATCTTTCAATTAATTAAGGATTTTAGTTGAGATAAAAAGTCAGTGTCACGAGCGGGATTCGAACCCTTCGGCTAGTTACGCCGCTACTCTAACACCTGAGCTATCGTTGAAAAATGGCAGGGGGGGAAAATGTGGGGTTTTCACATGAACGTGAAACGTTCACATTTACCAAGTTTGGGGTTCAAAAATTCAGTAATTTCGTGGTCCGCATGACTAATTAATATATTACAATTAATTAAGGTTTTTAGTTGAGATAAAAAAGTCAATGTCACGAGCGGGATTCGAACCCACGATCTTCGGCTAGATACGCCGCTGCTCTACCACTTGAGCTATCGAGACCTCGATCCACTCGGACACTAACTTCCCATCTCAACCCCACCTTTGAAAAATGGCAAAAAGGAGGGAAAATTCCAAAGGTGGGGTTGAGATGGGAAGTTGGTGTCCGAGTGGATCGAAGTCACGATAGTTCAAGTGGTAGAGCAGCTTATTTAGCCGAAGGTAGTAGGTTCGAATCCCGTTCGTGACATTGACTTTTTATCTCAACCTCAAACCTTAATTAATTGAAAGGTATTAATTGGTCAAGCGGACCACGAAAACTAGTGAATTGAATAAGTTAAAATCAAGTATACCTTCACTAAAGCTCTCCGTGGCCATTTCATTTGTCGCCGAGAATTGAATAGATTTCATGACATTTGAAAAATGGCAAAAAGGAGGGAAAATTAAAAAAAAATTGTGGTTGAGATGGGAAGTTAGTGTCCGAGTGGATCGAAGTCACGATAGCTCAAGTGGTAGAGCAGCGGCGTATTTAGCCGAAAGTCGTGGGTTCGAATCCCGCTCGTGACATTGACTTTTTTATCTCAACTAAAAACCTTAATTAAGATAACGAATCTTGTTAATAATCTTTCAATTAATTAAGGTTTTTTAGTTGAGATAAAAACCTTAATTAATTGAAAGATATTAATTGGTCAAGCGGACCACGAAAACTAGTGAACTTGTTAATAATACTAAAAACTGCACCTAGAACGAATAAAAACATAAGTAAAATAATTAAAAATGAACGTAGAAATGATGAATCTGTTATTATAAACACATCGGAAAAACGGAAAGGCAATTAAACGACCTATTCAAAGAATATCTTAGATCATTTAGAGACATCGATGGCAGAGATATCTTAATATCGCCAAGACACAACAGAAATAAGTATGACATAAAAACACATCGTACCAAAAGGGCGAAAACTGGAGAAATAGGATATTTACAAACCCGTGAAAAGACCCTTCCCCCTAATCCCTAAAATCCTACAAGCCACACCACCTTCCGAATACCTATGGTCTTTACTGACCATTTCTGGTAAACTCCTTGAAAAACTCCTTTGTAAAGAAATACTCCCCACACTGGAATCCCCTAATATAATCGCCGAACATCAGTTCAGATTTAAGCGTGTTCAACAGTGCTATCAAGTCGTGGACATCATCCCATCATCCCTTGAGAAGAAAGAATGCTGATCGGGAACCTTGCTGCATGTCGAACTGACATTCGATGGAGTCTTACACGTGGGTTTGCTATGGAAACTCAAGTGTATCCTGCCCACTACACATTTCCTCATCCCTAAATCCAGGCACTTTAGAGTATGGCTCAAATTTTCTGCTTATACTCGGCCCGTTACAGTTCTCAGTATATACTACTTGTTGATATCACTTCCTATCTCGACACCATAATCGTGGTAGCTGATGACACTAACTCCTACCCCGTCTCCAAAAAACCTACCTTCCTTTGAATAATGGTTTAAGAAAAGCGAATCAAACTGAACAGCACAAACTGCCAAAGCATACCCTTTAATCTCCTTTACATCAGCCTACCTCCAATCCTTTATAACCTACCACCGAAAGTGTCATCCGCTACCTGGGCCAGACAATGACCTGGAATCCTCATAAATGACCTAAAAGGATAGAACTGAGCCGCCGATACCAATTACTAAAAAAACTCCTAGTCAACAGTTTAAAAACTCCGTTGACAATAAAATACCCACATACAAATCAACATTGAAACAAAGAAATTAAAAAATAATGATTTTACTTAATGAGATGCTCTTGTGAAATATAAAAATATTTGTTTTATTTTTCTTCATTATTAAACCGTTTTCTTTGTATTATTTGAAGAATAATTTTACTTTAAATAGGACGTGCCTGGAAGGATAACAGCCTAGGGTAACAATGTTGATTGCCATAATTTAAAATGTGATCATATCTTGTTTAAAAATAGGAAACAGACGGAAGATTTATCCTCGAAAAAACTTAGAATTCTAATGTGCATTCACCTTATACTATTGTGTTACGAATTTGGGGTTTATACACCAATTATTTGATTAAAACAATATCGTTATTATATAAATTAATAATGTGCCTTTTGACTTTAAAAATGTGTCGGCTTAAGGAACCCTTACAAAAATTGTGATTTTTGATCAAAATAATAAACAAAAATAAAGTTAATCTTTTCGTTTTAGGAAACCTGAAGGAATGAGTTCATAATAATGCAATACTGATAGCACAATTGAATATCTTCTAGGTTTCTTTCCTTTTTTTCACCCAGTGATTTTTCCTACGAATTATTTGTAGTAAGGATGAATAAAAAGTCAGCTTATTTTTTTCCAAGGATGAAGCGTTCTTCGTTAACTTTATGCAAAAGGGATCTCCTTTTCCGCCGATATATTGTAATTTTAAATTGTGGAGTAAGCCTTGTCTCTAACGTAAATCACGATAAAACTTCCGCTTCGGTCGTGGAAGAAATTTATTATAATATGAATGAACGATTATAATAAACGACGATGCTGTCTAATCGAGTGCATATATTTTGCGAGAAAACTTTGAAATTGTTGCGATTTTTTAAAAACTCATACAAAAATACGATTAAAATTATACAAATACTAAAATTAGTAAAACGAATCGGCATAAGATCATTGAAGGATGTTATTTAAGTCAATTTTGTGTCAAACCAACTGGTCACTGTCAGCCTATTAATAAAGGATTTTGCTTACCGTTTTCATAGTCCTGTACCTGAAGGCCTAACTAAGCGTAATCGCTCTAATGGAATTCATCCGGCCTCATGTTTAGATTAGTGATGAGGCCGGGACGCGTTGAAATGAAAGAAGATCTAAATCCGTGAGACATTCGTTAACTAAATCTTTCATACTTCGTATACGTCAACACTTTTATACGGCCAATTTACATTTTTCTTACTAATTATATTATCTACTCTAGTTAGAAAATATTTAACAGGTGTTTGTAAAGGGTGTCCCAAAATTAACGCAAGATTTGAATTTGCCGCCATTTTTGACATCAGGCCGGAATAATATTACAAAAATAATGAAAGTTTGGCGGCCGCATTTCGAAAATTTTATACAAAATATGGTCAAAATAGTGTTTTAACCTAGTCAACTGTGAAAAGATTAATTGAAAAATTCAGGGAGACTGGATCAGTTGGAGACGATAAACACACCGGTCGTCCAAAAACAAGCCGTTCAAATGTCAATATCAAAGCAGTGCGTGAGTGTGTTGGTGAAAACCCAGGAACATCAATTTGGTGTCGTGGACAAGAATTGATAGAAAAACTTATTTAGTTGAAATATTGTTCAATAATGAAAACACGTTGTTGTATTGTATAACGCTCCATTTTTACTAACCCTAAACTCTCAGCTGTCAAATTGTTCTTTTTTCAGGGTTGCCAACAATTTACTGCAAAAATGGCGGCAAATTCAAATCTTGCGTTAATTTTGCGACACCCTATATTTGAAAGTAAAACTAACTTTGACTAGCAAAACTTGTTCTGTTAAAACCAGACTTCTACGTTTGTATCGGATGTTGCTCTCCGCCCGAGGAATATTGAGACCTTTGGAGGGGGTGAGAGTTTGACGCCTGAGCAAAAGTAATTTATTAGCGAGAGTGGAGTGGGTTCAACCTTGCCCCAAGGAATATCGATTACTCTAGGAGAGTAAATGTGACCAGATTTTTTGTGCAGTTATGATGTCTATATGTATTGTATGTCAATTATAACCGGGGGTACAAATGTCAGGATAGCATTTTAGAATAACGATACGGTATTTAAAAAAAGCAAATCGCAGCACATTGAAAAATACACATGAAAGACCACGAAAAGAAATATTAGCTCTATATACTATATTAACTGTATAAAGTATACGTTTGTACCTTTATGTATGTGACATATGTATTTATTGTTACGGATGTTGTTATTTGCGTGAATAAAGGAGAATATCCCTAATTATGCAGAATTCTGGCGTATGTAAACGAAGTCTGGTGTGTGAGTGGAATTTATTAGCGCGAATGGAGGGGATTTTAGCTACATAATTCCAACAAGGAATGTCGAGTAGTGTGAACGCTAAGTCAATATTTTATCTCGTTTATATTTATTTGTATTATTTTATCCTTAATTGACGAAGGCCTGAGGTACATAGAGGATAGCAATAAGATAAAGGAAACGAATGTCGGTTACCATCCTAATTGCTCTGATCATAACTTGGCGGGAAAAGAAAAGAACATTGCAGGACTAAAACTCAGGACAGATTTAAAAAATTTCACTAGTTTTCGTGGTCCGCTTGACCAATGAATATTTTTCAATTAATTAAGGTTTTTAGTTGAGATAAAAAAAAGAAAAATGGCAAAAAAGGAGGGAAAATTCAAAAGATGGGAAGTTTGTGTCCGAGTGAATCGAGATCACGATAGCTCAAGTGATCGAGCAGCGGCGTATCTAGCCGAAGATCGTGGGTTCGAATCCCGCTCGTGACACTGACTTTTTATCTCAACTAAAAACCTTAATTAATTGAAAGATTAAAAAAAATAAAGAGGCTGGCGATGACCAATGTAGTTTGCCGCCCCTAAAATTAGCAAAAAATTAAATAAGTAGTTATCAACCAATTACTGAACAACAAACAGTCCTAATTTTTCAATATTCGGAAAAGAGACCCAAAGATTCGCTGCCGTGCTCAAGCATAATTTTTATATCTGGCGGCATTCCGACACGCTCTCTATATAGAACCGTGTAACGACACCTTCCATCGTAATCTGGGACATTCGGTATTATTTAAAAATGAAATGCGCTGTGTGTCAAGAACTCAACATAGAATAATCATAAAAAAAAGTCGATTTTATTAGTAAATAAAATAAAAAAATACAACGACGTAAAGATTTTGTATGAAAAACAACTCAAAACTCAAGACTTATTTAATCACGGTGAATAAAGTTGAAAATTTTTAACAAAATCGATAGTTAAAATCAGTTGCTAAGTAATTTTGGAACAGTAATACTGTTTGGACTAAGTTGTATAATGGAATTCGATTAATGCTATTTAAGATGCTTATTCACTTTTCTTCACTAATCTCTCTTTTCCATTAAAATGTGTCTCTTATTTAATTGATTGCAGGAAAATGAAATACACTTTTTATTTACCATTATCTTAGATAAAAAAGAAAAAAATTAAACATACACAATTTATCATTTATTCTTCTGTTTTAATAAAATAATACGTAGTTATGTTTGGATATCGTTCATTGGATATTTCGTACCAAAAGTACAAATAAATTGTTTAACCAACCGTTCTCATTAGTGCAATCGACAGATTCTTTTTTTTTTTTTTTTTTTTTTTTTTTTTTTTTTTTTTTTTTTTTTTTTTTTTTTTTTTTTTTTTTTTTTTTGTAGTGTTGCGTTTTTCTCGTTTTTTNTTTTTTTTTTAAAGAATATTTGATTTGGGCAATCCATGTATGTTCTAAAATTGTTATTATAAAACATAAATGCAATTACGGTGTTTCGAAATAAAAAGGTTTCAATTTTCTTTTTTAATTAAATCGGGTAATTAGGTGCATTGTTAGGTAAACTTTTAATTTATCAATTATTACCTGTACGAAATTGAGCAAATGGTAATAATCTGATAGAAATCCGATAGATTTGCTGGACAAGGTGCGGTGCAGTGTTCGGCTGCTTGTGTTGGACCTCGCTATTTTTAGTACGGACGGATAAGGTCAGAATAGGAGGTCTCGAGGCCATCGCTGTTTTAGACGACGTGTAAGAGTATAAGTGTGGGACGTTAAGGAAGCAGAGTGGGCTGGATTTACATGAACCAGCTTAACCCAAAATTGGATATGTACTTTTCTGTTGTTGTTAGGTTGGTGACGTAGAAGTGAGTGTTGAGGTTGAGTAGAAGGACTTGAAAGGAGGATTCATTTGATGTTGGAAGACTTGGCCGACCACCACAAATAGGAGAAAGTATAAATACCACTATAATAAGACCTATATAAGGGGCTGGCTTATTATATTCTGAGCGTAGATATCCGTTTAAGTAGGTGTGTGAGTTGTCCATTGGTACTTATTTTTTGGGATTCCATGTATGTCAGCTATGTAAGTAAACCCCTAGAGGATTGGTTGGATGGAAGGATTGATTACCTTGTTTATGTGCCCTCGTGTGCAGTGCATATATAGTCGTGATAGCTTTTTCGCTTGTTTCATCGAATGCACGATTCGGTAATGAGGTCAATGCTGCTAGATTGCTAGGTTGCAAACATAGGTTCGAAGTGTAAAATAGGATCACTGTGTCGTCCGCGTAGGTTGTGATTTGATTAATAAAATGTGTGGGCATGCCACCGTGTACAGTATTGGTTCTAGTATAATTCTTTGCGTTTTGATCGGCATGATGCGTGAAACATAGGTGCCGATTCTCACATTAAACAATCAGTCCGAGTGAAAAGTCTTAAAAGAGATAGTAGTTTTTAGGGGTGATACCTTTTAATTAGAAAAGCTGGCCGTGTTACACTGTCGAATGTTTCCATAACGTCCAGAAACATTGATGTTATCTGGGGCCAAGGATATGAACCGACTACGGTAAGTCCGTGCTGAACAATAGACTAAAGGAAACAGAATCCCACTTGATGTGTAGTGATAAGTTTGAAGAGTACAATGTAGGAATTTGTATTTAAGAAGGATAAGTTCAAAGAATTTGGATAAAGTAGGCAATAGCTTATTAGTGAGAATTTTTGGTGTTCTTACGATTCGTGTCCGCTTGGTAGGGAAATAGGCGAATTATTGCATTTTTAATAGTCGTAATGAGATCATAGCCAGGGGTCTCTTCTTTTTCTTCTTTCTTCGCCTTCTCCTCTCGAAGGCTGACGATCAAAGCTACCATCTAGCTCTTCCTTGTAGTCGCAGCCCTGAAAACATCCACGGTTGAGCGTTCAAACAACCACCTCAAATCTCTCTATCTGAGCAATTCATAGCTGGCTCGACGCATCACATGCCGCATACACCGTTTTTTCATTATTTGATCGTGAGCAACCTGTGAAACACTTATTCATTTGTAACCCTCTGGATCCACGGTAAGCAGGTTTGCGCCAGTAGAAACATCTCGAAGGCTTCGAGGTTCGTCTCGGTACTTGGATTTCCACTTTCGTCTCCGTATAATAGGACTGAGTTAACAAAACAAAAAGTATTTTCGTTTGAAAGAAAGCTCTAGCTGTCTCTATTCAGGCCTTATATCCTTTTTAGGGTAGCAGATTAACTAGGGCAACAAGGTACCTACATGACGTTATTCCACTCGCTCTCCATTCGCCAATAGATTATTTTATTTTATTTTTTGAGAATGGAATAACTTCAGTTTGAAAACCTTCAACGTTACTCTACATTAATCCATATATGTTTACCAGTCATAATTTACCGTATTAATTATTATTCAGAAATCGTGAGAGTGCCAGTGAGTCTCAACACGACACGCAAGAATGGCACAATTACACAGAAAACAACCACTTTGAGTGAGTAGAAATACTTTAATTGAATATAAAAAATATATTTTGCATTGTATAAATTCACTTTTTTCCACATCCCACATGTATTTGTTAAATTTAAACAATGTTTGTAAATCCCAGGCCCTGAAGATGATCTCAATAAAGATAAAGGGAAACGTTGGCACGATAAAGAAAATGTTGTTCTGAAACGTACATCACACCAGAACGCATCTCACGATTTCTGAATTATTATCGACTAACGGTCACGAATCACCAGACACGTATTAATTATTTTAATTAAGAGTTTGTCTATAGTTTCACAATGATGTTCAGGTAGCACTACTGTGTCGTCCATGTACTGAATGTAACTCGTTATGCTCCATTCATCCGGAAGCTTTTTTCTATGGAACACGTGAAGGTTTTTTTAAAATATACTTTCTGAGTGTAGGTTAAAAAAAGGGCAATAGAATACAGCCCTGTCTCACTCTCTTGTTATTATGGCCTCTTTTAGCACGTTACTTTCGAAAAATGGAAATTGACTACTGTGGGGTGGATGGGACTAGTAGGTGGGGAAAAGGGAAAAGGGCATTAAGGAAGTTAGCGACCTGATCTGAGTGAGCTCACGCTTTTTTGCGTTTGATTTAGCCCATGTACAATTGGGGCATACAATTTAAAAAAAAAATATCTTTAGATTTCAATTAGATTGGTGTATGTGCTACCCTAAAGCCTTATTTGTCAGTAGAGCCAATAAAAAATATTTGTGTGGTGATTAGTGACCGTTAATCGATATTTATTTAGAAGTCGTGAGATGCGGTCTGGTGTGATGTAGGTTTCAGAAAAACATTTTCTTTATCGTGCCAACGTTTCGATCTTTATTGAGATCATCTTCAGGGCTCAATAAAGATGGAAACGTTGGCACGATAAAGAAAATGTTTTTCTGAAACCTACATCACACCAGACCGCATCTCACGATTTCTAAATAAATACAAAATATTTGGTTAACCAAAAATATTTTGGATAAAAAATTTCGTTAGACTACCTTAACATGTGGTTTCCTTGGTCAACAAGTTTAATGTTCAAATATCAATTATTTCACTATGATCATTTACGCAAATGGTAAATAGTTTTATATTATATTCAAACCATTTACGTTTTCGTAGTCAATTGACCAAGGTGCTTCTTTCAATCAATTAATTATTCTTTGTAAGTTCTTAGTTTAGACAAAAAAAGTCAGTGTCACGAGAGGGATTCGAACCCACGTGGCCACTTCATACGTCGCTGAGAATCCAAGTTGGTGTCCGAGTGGATCGAAGGCACGATTGCTCAAGTGGTAGAGTAGCAGCTTATTTAGCCGAAGGTCGTGGGTTCGAATCCCGCTCGTGACACTGACTTTTTAATCTCAACGAAGACCTTAGAAAAATTAATTAATTTATTCAAACTACAACTTTTCAAGCAAAATAAAAAGTTAGTGCAGTTGGTCATTGTGCGATTGGATGAATTCATGCTTTGTTATTACGATCACGTAAACCAGCGAGAATTGGCGGCATAAGGAAAGTGATCAAGTGTCGATCAGTTTAACTTGTTTTTGAAGTATTTATTTTCTTCTACTTATGAATTATTAGTAATTATAATTAAAGTCAGGCAAGAAATTGAAAACAATTTTCGAAAAACGATTCAAAATGAAAGTTATTTCATGCAATAAATTAAACTAGATTCCAATAAGAAACCTATAAAAAATGTCTTGTTCGCTAAAACTTTGAAAACTTTAGCATTTCTATAAATAGCTCACGAGATGAGGAAACATATTTTGTTTACGTTTGATTTGCTACACATATAATGGGAAATGTTATGGACGAGCTTTCATGATCAAGAGACATGCAAGGGAACCTCCACGAACCTCCATCATAATAAACCCTACTGCCAGGACCAGAAAAGCCCTCGCTAAACAAGTTAGACTATTTTGTAAATTGTTGGCAATTCTCTGTTTCACTTTCTTTTCTCTGTTTTTCTCTTCCTTTCATTCTTTCACATCTGAGCAATCAACGGTTCTGACTGACAAAAATTAATTTCCTTTTAACTTTTACAAAGAACTCATTAATAATTGATAAGGTAATAAATAATAAGTAAATAATTTAAATCAAACACATGAAAACACTCAGTCGTTAGATAACGTTAGAAAAAGAAATAACTATGGACTGAGGACCGGCGATGATCTCAGCTGTCTGACCCTCAACTTCCCATTTTATATACGCAAGTAAATAGGTAAATTGTGTCAATTTTATAAATAAAATCTTCACGTCTTAATTGTATGTTATTCTGTAAAGGCGTGAGATTTCAGTCATAAAAAATAACAAAAATTGTGTAGTCACGCTAGCAAAATAGTTCCACACAAAAGCTGTAAATGATAACTTTCGCCAACTTGACTAAAATTGAAAGTATTTCTCTTAATTACCCTTATTTGATATTGTTGGGTATTCAGCGACCTCGTCCGATTGTGGGAGGTAATCTTTTTCCCAAATGTGTTGCCAGATCTATTTTACGACACTCACCTGATTAGATCTAGAGCTTCTGTATATTAAAATCCTTACAATAACATGCAAAACAAAATGTTATCTATAGAAACAACAAATATATCATATGAAAAAGTTACGGCAAATGTAAACAAAATTAGTTTCTTATTGTAATAATAATAATACTATCAAATAAAATTATAATATTAGTGTTTACGCCTGAATTTAAATTTTATTTTTGTTTTAATTTAAGTTGAGTTTGTTTGGTCTCGTTGCCACGGGGAACGAATGTTTACGACTCCCGTTGCTATGGGAACCAAATGTTATGCTTTCGGTTCCCAATAGCACCAGTGTTTGCACGTCGCCGTTGCTACGGTGAATTGTTTTGTATTTTTCATTACCATGGAAACGCCCCTTCTTTTCTTTGGTCAAGTCCAGTCAACTGGACTAGTCGCGTCTCAACCGCCAAGAAGACATCCTACGCTCTGTTTCTTACATTTAGATGTTTCAGGCAGTAATTTTATATAAGTTATTTTGTATTGTAAATCGATAGTGCAACGTTCTGTACTGTTCAACAATACGGGCGTTATTATTATTATTCGTCCGCCGCACTACAATCAGTTGTATTCTGTGTCTTGATTCACAACGACCGCACGCCTGACATCTTCCCGCACCGCAGCAGAAGTGGACCCGACTTCATAATCTTTCCCGCACAACCGCAACGCCACGTCACATCTATACATCAAAAGTACTCACAAGTGAACTTTTAGTTTAAGTTAAATATATATACTTTTTTTGTATCTTCATTTTAACTTAGTTTTTTCTTTCTTTTCTAAATTCATTGAAGAGCTCTTCCGTTATTTCTCTGTTTAATTAATTTTTAATTTAAAACTAATACTATAATTTTATTTGATAGTATTATTATTACAATAAGAAACTAACTTTGTTTACCTTTGCCTTAACTTTTTCTTATAATATATTTGTTATTTCTATTAGATAACATTTTATTTGCATGCTATTGCCTATTAACGCTATCTTTAAGGATTTTTAATATACAGAAGCTCTACATCTAATCAGGTGAGTGATTTGAGTGGCAAAGTGTCGTAAAAATAGATCTGGCAACACATTTGGGAAAAGGATTACCTCCCACAATCGGACGAGGTCGCTGAATACCCAACATTTTTGGTCCTCCGGGCCGGATAACATACGACACTATGCCTAAAGG
The DNA here is from genome assembly GCF_000648675.2 of Cimex lectularius. Taxonomy (NCBI): domain Eukaryota; kingdom Metazoa; phylum Arthropoda; class Insecta; order Hemiptera; family Cimicidae; genus Cimex; species Cimex lectularius. The sequence continues at coordinate 967,556 of NW_019392691.1, forward strand.
CCGTAAATTCGTTCAAGACAGTGAATGTGAAATGGAAGATCATGAGGCAGAGCTGAACGAATTAGCTGCCAGCATCACACAAACATTAGATGTCGGTCTTCTTGGCCGCAATGATATTTCTAAAGTTTCCTTATTCCAAGCGCGTATCTCACGATTGGAAAGCGTTTTTGAGAAATACATACAGCGTTATGCCCATCCATTAAGAAGCCAATAGATGATCATAAAACGCAGAGGGACAAAATGGAACAGATATATTACGAATCCCTTGCACTTTCCATCGAGTGTACCAACGCCACTAACACCCTGGTGAAGGCAACGGAGATACCGGTACTTACAACACCGTGTACAAAGTTGCCTGAAGTCCACCTCCCAAGTTTTGATGGCGAATTGACGAAATGGCCGACCTATAGGGACACTTTTAACGCTCTCATACATACCAACCCCGAATTGTCAGGAATTCAAAAGTATCATTACTTACGGTCTTCTCTGCAAGACTCCGCATTACAGGCGATTTCCTTAATCCCGCTAACGGAGGTTGAATATCCGCAGGCATGGTCGGCCCTTTTGCAACGGTATGAAAACTTAAACCTACAAGCTACTAATCACCTCACACGAATTTTTAATTATCAACCTATAATGAAAGACAACTTGAGCTCAATGGAACAATTAACGGAAGTGGTTTTGGAGAGTGTCACATCATTTAGAGAAATGAAATTAGAAGACGAAGGAGGATTCATCCTTCTCACTTTCATTTTAAGTGTGTAGAGATTAGTGACCGTTAATCTATAGTTATTCAGATATCGTGAGATGCGGTCGGGAGTGATGTAGGTTTCAGAAAAACATTTTCTTTATCGTGCCAACGTTTCGATCTTTTATTGAGATCATCTTCAGGGCTCAAAGTGTTTGTCTTCTGTGTAATTGTGCCATCCTTGTGTGTCGTGTTGAGAGTGCCATTCATTTTAAGGTTATTAACGCCGTCATTGCGTCAACGTTTTAAGACAAGCAGAGAAGATCCAACCGCCATTCCCACTCTTGCAGAGCTCACAGAGTTTATCCATCGACATAATTTACATTTGCAAAGTGAAAAATACTCATCACCTGCAACTACGCTCTCCACGAAATCCAAACCTCAGTCAGAAACAAAATGTGGTTTCTATACCCGAGGGTCGGATGTTGCTCCGCCCAAATGCCAATACTGTAGTGAAGCCCACTTATTGTTCAAATGCACCCAATTTAAACACCACAGCGCAGCTGAACGCATTTCCTTCCTGAAAACACAAGAAAGAATATGTTTTAACTGCCTGTCCGCCACACACGTAACTGCTTCATGCAAGTCTCTCCGTGGTTGTAGTATTTGTGGAAAGCGACATCACACGCTCCTTCATTTGGGCAAAAATCATCCTCTTCAACCCCATTCAATTCCACAGAGTAATGAGACGAAACAGGTTGAAGCGGATGAAACCATGCCATCAAGACTTAGAACACAACTGATTGTAGTGCGGCGGACGAATAACAATAATAACGCCCGTATTGTTGAACAGAACAGAACGTTGAACTATCGATTCACAATACAAATAACTTATACAAAATAACTGCTGAAACATCTAAATTTAAGAAACAGAGCATATGCTGTCTTCTAGGCGGTTGAGACGCGACTGGTCCAGTTGACTGGACTTGACCAAAGAAAAGAAGGGGCGTTTCCATGGTAATGAAAAATACAAAACAATTCACCGTAGCAACGGCGACGTGCAAACACTGGTTCTCATGGCAACCGAAAGCATAACATTTGGTTCCCATAGCAACGGGAGTCGTAAACATACGTTCCCCGTGGCAACGAGACCAAACAAACTGTAACTTAATTTAAAACAAAAATAAAATTTAAATTCAGGCGTAAACAGATATTTACAAAAAAGACATTTTAAAAAAAATCTAAAACTTTTCATAATCAAAGTTCTATAATTTAAACGCCAAGGGTAGGCGGCCAAATTTTGCCAAGCTCTTCTACCTTTCGTTATTTTGTTCCCCAAATCCAAATCATCTTCCTCCTTGATATTATTCACTAATTTTAATTGTTAATTGTGAAAAATTAATTAGTAGTTATAAGCATTATATAGGAATTATGGTAAAATTGTTACGCAAATAGTGAGATCATAATTTTAAAATAAATAATTTACTCCAATTTATCGTCTTATTTTAAATTTTTATATTATTTTTGTTATAACATTTGTAGTTAGAGTTGTAACCAACGGCGATTGTTCTTAATATATGAATTAATTGTACCGCGAGTCAATTTTGGTATAAGTTATATATTAAGTCATTAACAAGAGTTAAATAACTAAGTTGTTAGCTTTAGAATGTGAGGTATGTTGGTTTTTAAGGACATGTAATAAGCAGCTTATTATGAAGTCACATGGTACGGATAAATCTAACTAGAGAAATAAATGCATTCCTACAATTCTACTATTCGTGTATTATAAACAGCCATCCACCATAATAGCATTTATCTGATTTTGAAAGGAGGTGCTTAAGAGACTGAAAGGAGGATAGGAGAGAATAAGATTGTGATAAAAAGTAGAACAAGAGAAGTACCAGTTTAAATTAAAAGAAAAATGGAGAGAGAGTGAGAGTGAGATAGTAGATAGGTGAGTAGGTAGGTAGGTAGGTAGAAGAAAGAAAGAAAGAAAGAAAGAGAGGGAGAGAGAGAGAGAGAACGAGAGAGAGAGAGAGAGTGAGAGAGTGAGAAAGAAAGATATGTACAGGGTGAGTCATTTTTTGACGCACCATTGGAAAATCAACATGGGTGCGTTTAAATCTGACTCGAGGCCTATTTCTTTTGATTTTAACATTAAAAAAAGGAAGTGAGTCAATTTTCGGTGCACCATAGGAAAATCAACGTTGGTGCGTCTAATTATGACTCGGCACATTTTATTTTGTTAGTCTCGTACCAAAAAATAGGCGAGTCACTTTTCGACGCACCATTCGTTACAAATTAATTTTAGTAGGTTGGAAGGAAAATAAACAAAACCAATATTATTAAAACATTATTCAAACACAATGTAAAAATTAACAAAAACTTCTTCACAAATTAATTTGATTAAGGTTTAAGAGTATAAAGAGAGAGAGAGATAAAGTGTGTACATGTGTGTAAGAGATTAAGAAAGGCCAAAATTGGATGTATAAATAGAAAAACAATTCGAAACAAATATAAATTTTGAACGGTACATAAAAAAAGGAAAAGCATATAGCATTATCTAGGGAATTCGTAACGTGTTGTCTCTTGGCAGTATCGTCTTTATTCTAAACGTTGTTTTGGACGGGCAGTTGGCTGTTTTGATTCCGTAATTTGGTCAAATAATGATCCTTTTCTTGTGCTTTAGTAAAACAGGTTGTTGAATGTCATATTGCAAACAATTAGTGATTGCGAACAGTTTAAAGTGTTTGCGTTTCTCTGGATCAAGATGGGCCGAATCAGCGATGTAGATCGTCGTCGTGATTACCACTCATTATCGCAGGGGGCAATCCTGGACTGACACTGGACAGCCCTGATCTTGACCTACAGCCACAGTTGTTTTCCTCTAATCTGGCCAGGTATTTATCTACCAAAGTTTATACAGCGCACTGAATATAAAACTCGAATTTTATTCTCGGTGTCTACTTTCCGCATGCTAATCTTGTAAGGAACTTTTCATATGCCTAAATCAATTAAGGACTTTCTCATATCTTATTCGCCGAGTTCTTCTAAAAAAGAGCGAATCAAAATATCTAGCTCTTCACCGGAATTAAGAGAAGAGAAATTTAAAATTAGAAAAGTTTGTGTTGGAAAACTAATTGCTAAAATGGAAGAAGAGACTGAAGAGGCTAAATTTCAAAAGAGGATATTAATGAGTTAAAAAGACAGATTGGAAAAACGGTAAGATGAAAGAGACTATTGAGACTTTGGAAAAGAAATTTGTATTGTTGGAGAATAGACTAGAAGCTATGGAGCGCGATGCTCATAGAATTAAGGGGTATTCACGATAATTGTGATAACCCTGTTAAGCCTGTTAGGTCCTGTTAGATCGATAAAAATGATGACGTAGACTTGCAAGAATCGGCTAGTTAACATGGCTCGATCTAACAGACCAGAGCTAATGTTAGGTATTAAAAATGTAGTCACATTGCTATCCGTTAGGGCGTAAGTAACCAACATGACAGCCATGAATTTAACAGCTGTTTTTTGTTTACACGTATTTTTAAATACTCATTAATTAAATCATTCATTCAAACTACTCGGCCACCGTGTTCCTCTGGAAGGTACACAGCTATTTTTCTCGTCAAATCTCTGAAACGATCTAAAAAATAAAATTTTCATTTCTGAAACAGTTCTAAACTAGGCAGAAACAAAATTGATCCATTGTTCATAACCACGGATCGGCATCGGTTTTCAAAATTCTAGAATCATATTTTTCTATTGCTGTTGCTCACTGAAACTAAAATTGTAATAATTAATATGTGGTGTTTAGAAACCGTTAGTCAATGGTTATTCGGAGATCGTGAGATGCGGTCTGGTGTGATAGGTTTCAGAAAAACATTTTCTTTATCGTGCCAACGTTTCGTTCTTTACTGAGATCATCTTCAGGGACTGGGGATTATAAACATTGTTTAAATTTTACAAATATATGTAGGATGTGAAAAAATGAATTTATTTAATGCTAGGAATTTTAGATCTGAAAAATAAATAAATAATATACAATGCTAGAAAATTTTAGATTAAAAAAATGAATTTATACAATGCTAGAAAATTTTAGATTAAAAAAATGAATTTATACAATGCTAGAAAATTTTAGATTAAAAAAATGAATTTATACAATGCTAGAAATTTTTTTATAATAAAAAATGAATGTATGCAATGCTACACTTTTTTCCAAAATTAAAGATCCCACGTACAATATAAATCTAACGTAATTTACAAGATCAATTGTTTAAATTGTCCGGCAACTTACTTCGGTATTACATACCAATATCTCGATAATAGAGTAAAGCAACATATGATTGCAAAAAACCCAAGCAAAATCTTACAGCACTCGCTACCCACCATTTCGAACACAAACACAATTTGGACTTCAACAATCCAAAAATATTACACACAGAACAAAACAAACATAAACGTAATTTTTTAGAAATGGTTTATATCAACAGAGATAAACACAGCATCAATTACCGAACAGACACATGTAAACTCAGTCGCAGCTACGGCAATTTCATTAATCAAATTCAATATAGATAACATATTATTATTAATTAAGGTTTTTAGTTGAGATAAAAAGTCAATGGCACGAGAGGGATTCGAACCCACGAACTTCGGCTTGATACGCCGCTGCTCTACCACTTGAGCTATCGTGACCTCGATCCACTCGGACACCAACTTCCCATCTCAACCGCACCTTTTGAATTTTCCCTCTTTTCTGCCATTTTTCAATATTGTTATAGATAACATACATCACGTCACATTCCACACATCAAATATTTTTTACATAGTCTTTCCCAACAATTTAGCTTTCCTTTTCCTATTTATCCCTTTCTATATAATCCTGAAAGGATAATCTGGCCGAACCATTACCAACACATTGTTTCCCTTTGTCGGCTCTTTTCACCTCAAAGAAGCCGACGCCTTATACAAAAATATCTTTTCTACATCGACTTCCTTCCCCACCCTATCAAACTCCAACATATATAAACACAAAACAGCAATATCTCACTGGCACTCTCAACACGACACGCAAGAATGGCACAATTACACAGAAAACAAACACTTTGAGAGAGTTGAAATACTTTGATTGAATATAATTTGAAAAAATATATTTCGCATTGTATAAATTCATCTTTTTCCACATCCTACGTGTATTTGTTAAATGTAAACAATGTTTGGAAATCCCAGGCCCTGAAGATGGTCTCAATAAAGATGGAAACGTTGGTACGATAAAGAAAATGTTTTTCTGAAACCTACATCACACCTGACCAAATCTCACGACTTATGAATAATTATCGATTAACGGTCACTAATCACCACACATTTCTTTTGTTAATTTTTGACCTGTTGTTATACTCTCATTAATAAAAGGTTCATCCCAAATCCTACAAAGTTTTAGGCTGTAAGTCGTTACGATACAAGTTAGATATGTTGGCACGAATTGAAGCGTGTCATTTGTTAGTACTTTCGAATGCATAGTATTTTGAATGAAAGAGTTGATTAATTTTCCTTTTTTATTAACTTCTGGCATTTTACAATTTAACACAAAACAAAAGCAAAACAAACAACAACAAGCCTTCAAGGACTGTTATATTTTTATTTTTGGTTCTACCAATCGCCACGTGGCATTGCGGAAAATGTAACATTTAACATGCCAAGAAAAGAAGGGGCCTTCAAGATCTAACCGTACATTTCTCTATTCGAGTTAACACGAGTTAACATCTTACAAACATCGTGAATACCCCTATTATCTAATTATGAGAGGTTTAAGCAATTCTACCACTCCAGATGAAAAGGTCTAACTTTTTTGGGTGTCGCTATAACTTCGCAGGATATACTCAATGTTATTAAGGTAAACACGGGGAAACTGGTCAATCTATGTGGAAAATTAAGGAAAATTAACACTGTCGTAGATACATTAAGCAGTACGAAAAAACTGAAAGTAACTGGGTTTTTGTCGACCGTGGTTATTCCCCAAGAGTACGAAATTATGAGATTTTCCTCTGCCCACGTTCGAAAATTCCAACCGTTTAGTGTTCGATTAGAGATGAACTTGGATTCAACGTTTTTGTCAGCCTCCCAAATCGACATTTGTGCAAGGAACGTTAGACCCCTGTCATAATCATAGTCGCGAAGTCCCTGGACAAGACACTAGAGACTTAAAATCGTAAGTCCGGAGTTCATGTCTAATTTTATTTTTGAAAAACCAAAAACTTATAACTCTTCCAAATTAGAATTCACATGTATACAGCAAATACAGAAGAAGGGTTGCGTTAGCGAGAGACGAGGGAGAGAGAGAGTGATAGAGTGAGGTGAGTAAGAAACCCCTTCGTCATTCTGCAGTACAAATCATGAATTTCGATTAACTCCCTGGATGCCGAACGGGTCTTGCCTTCCTGCTTGAAATGTATCTTATATACTTGCACATAGAACCAGACTGATTTTACGACCAATTTCCAATTCTATTTTTCAGCCTGACAACGACGAATTTTCCGTTTGTTTGAAGAAAGTGAAAGTTGTATTTTCAATGTTCGCTGTAACTGAGTTAATGTACTAAAGATTTTTTCTATAGGCTTATAACAGCAGAAAACAAAACAAGAAGATAAAGAATAACTTTCAGAGAGTTTCAACTAATCACTGACATTCCCCTTCAGTCGCAACTTTTTATTAAGATTTAACCACAGGAACTAATTTATTTTGGAGCCAGTAATTAACATGTTCCCAACACGTAATTATCCGAGCTTTTTCCCTTCAACTCCATGAATTTCTCAGCTTTTTTTTCCTTTTTCCAGTTTTAATTTTCGTTCCGCCGACTACGCACAACCCCCTCGTTTGCCTGAGAAAGAACCCGAAACTCGCCCCCGGGGGGCCAGCCCTAAGGAAACTTCTGCAGATAAAACTTCTTCAAGTGACCCGGGTGGTTTGGGATTCGCGGTAAATTAACCATGTTTTTTAACCGATGGTCGATATCCGAGTTGTGGATGAAAATTGTTTTCCGAGAATTCCCTTTATTAAAAAATACAGTAAATATGAGATATCAATTTTTTCGTTTCTGTAGGTTTTTAACATTATTTCTGTGATTAAAAAAATCTTAAAAACTAGACCAATATAATTAACGCAGAAATACAATTATCTGTAAGGTTTAAAAGTCATTATTGAATAGCACATATGTACATGAATACGAGTTCTCTTGAATATAAAACAGTATCTTTTCAATAAATAGATAGATAGAGAGTCAGATAGACAAGAGATAGAGAGATATCTTGAGGGTGAGGAAAGATATAGATAGATTGGTAGTTAGATAGATAGAAAAATAGTTAGAGATAGAAATAGGGAAAGAAAAAAGATAGAAAGAGAGAGAGAGAGAGAGGGATAGAGAGAGAGAGAGAGAGAGAGAGAGAGTGAGAGAGAGTGAGAAAGATGCAATTATACAACTCGAATAAGCCGTTGTAACAGAGTACCAACACTTACAACATTCTTTCTACTTAAAAAAATAGATAATCAGTTCTTCAAACTTACTTCACCCCAGGTAATTACTTCTTTACATTCAGGTCTTAAAAACCGTGTTAATTATATATCAAAGATAACCCAATCTAAAATTTTATCTATGATTACAACCTTCGAGGATATTTTCCATGATACGTAAAGACTTGTGAAATAATGTGTTTGTTTGTATTAACTTTATCATACTACTTTGCGTTATATGTTTTACTTAAAAATAAAATCATTGCTGAGAAGTTGCATATGTGATTTGAAACCGAAATCGTCATGTTTAATACATAAGTGTATAACTTTGGAGTTGATTGTGGACCTCGTTATTGCGCTACAGTTGGTAGATGACAGGGCGCTGATATACGCTCATAATACTCATACGAGTTTAGTCACTTGACAAAGATGAGGACTCTCGTCCCTTGTTCCACGTTTTACCGTTGGGAATATATCAACGAGAAGTACCTTGTAAATGCCCTTGACACGGTATTCGTAAGCTGAAAATGCCGTATTCGGCGACCCAGACGAGTCTAGCAGTGTTTACCCTGCTCACCTATCCGACACTTACAAAATATAGGGACTGCTTAAAAGAAAGTCAACCTTTCGAGAAACCTATTGGAAATAAAATTATTAAGTAATGATCAAAAACAAAATTATACGATAGTTTGGATAAGCTTTTCATGACATTATCTACCATATTGTTCAAAGTCAATACAATGCTTTCTTATTATATAAAGGAAAGTATCGATACAATGTAAAATTGTTTAAATTAAAACAAAACAATAATTTCAATTTTGAATGCAATTTTTTTGTCATACACTCCCACACTCCCTTTTCTCTCTTCCTCTCTCTCTCTTTCTCTCTCTCACACTCTCACTCTCTCTCTCCCTCACTCTCTCTCTTTCTCTTTCTCACTCTCTCTCTTTCTCACTCTCTCTCTCTCGCTCTCTCTCTCTCTCTCTCTCTCTCTCTCTCTCTCTCTCTCTCTATCTATCTATCTATCTATCTATCTATCTATCTATCTATCTGCATATCTGTCTATCTAAATGTCTATCTACCTATCTTCTATTTACCTATCTATCTTACCATCTTTCTAGCTATCATCTACCTATCTATTTACCTCTCTCTCTCTCTCTCTCTCTCTCTCTCTCTCTCTCTCTCTCTCTCTCTCTCTCTCTATCTATCTATCTATCTATCTATCTATCTATCTATCTNCACACACACACACACACACACACACACACACACACACACACACACACACACACACACACACACACACACACACACACACACACACACACACACACACACACACACACACACACACACACACACACACACACACACACACACACACACACACACACACACACACACACACACACACACACACACACACACACACACACACACACACACACACACACACACACACACACACACACACACACACACACACACACACACACACACACACACACACACACACACACACACACACACACACACACACACACACACACACACACACACACACACACACACACACACACACACACACACACACACACACACACACACACACACACACACACACACACACACACACACACACACACACACACACACACACACACACACACACACACACACACACACACACACACACACACACACACACACACACACACACACACACACACACACACACACACACACACACACACACACACACACACACACACACACACACACACACACACACACACACACACACACACACACACACACACACACACACACACACACACACACACACACACACACACACACACACACACACACACACACACACACACACACACACACACACACACACACACACACACACACACACACACACACACACACACACACACACACACACACACACACACACACACACACACACACACACACACACACACACACACACACACACACACACACACACACACACACACACACACACACACACACACACACACACACACACACACACACACACACACACACACACACACACTAATAAAACAATACGATGTATTGTTAACATGGGAAAACCATGCAAACCAAGATGGTATTAAATTTAATTTCCCGGTCTCTATTTAGCTATTTAGCAATCTAAGATTAATAAACTCTATAAAACGAAGTTATGTAAAAGCCAGTGTACTCAAAGCAATAGATTCATAAGTTAGCTTATGAAATAATCCTAACAAACAACTATGAAACTGAGGAAAACAGTGCGTGTTAAAACGGGGTATTTTCCTTAAAATGTTATATTAACTTTACATTTCTATTAATGTAAAATAATATTCATTTAATAAAATTTCTAATTGTTAAATTGGTTAAATGTTTAATTTTTTAAGAAGATCTATCTATTTATCTGCTACCTCTACCTCTTTCTTTCTCTCTCTCTCACTCTCTCACTCTCTCTCTCTCTCTCTCTCTCTCTCTCTCTTTCTCTACTAGCTGGACTAGGTGCCATGAGCGACTTAAATTGCATGCAAATTTATAGATTACAAATAGGAGTAAATATGTGCATGAGGTATATTTTAAATTTAAAATATGATGATCGCATACATGACAAATTTGCGCAGCTAGAAATTTTAAAAATAAAAGACATGTTGGATTATAAAATTCTATGTAACATGTTTAAGATAATAAAAACAAAAAACCCAGCATATATATGAGAACATTAAATTCACTTCTGAAATACATAATATTAATACAAGATATAAAGATAAGCATATATATGTACAAAAACATACAACAAAAACATTTAGTAATTCTTTTATAGTGAAAGGTGCCAAAACGTTCTCTAAACTCCCAAACTGCCTGCAGAATTGTAATAAAATAGAAAGTTTTAAAATTAAAAACTCTGCTACCTTCAAAGTATGTGTAAGATTTTGTCAGAAAATTAAAGAAAAAAATGTTCTTTTATTTTTATTATGTTAATTACTATTGTTAATTTAATAACTAAGTTTATATATATTTAATTACTGTTATAAGAGATGTAAAAAAGATGTAAGGTTAATTCAATTTAAAACTACGCTTAATTTAAATCTTATATTTCGACCTCAACAGTTAAACTTATGATTTTTCCTTCTAGAAGGTGGGATAATAGGTTATCCCTGTTATCCCACCTTCAAGAAGGAAAAATCTTAAGTTTAATTTAAATCATAATACTGTCAGACATTTTAATATCCCTCTGTTAATAAGTACTTGTAAATACCCTGTAAAAGAAATTTCACTTATTTTACTTTGTCCTAAAGAAATTTTATGTTTTATTTTGAAAAGTAAAATTAAATTTTTTTAGTTATTGTTGTTATTTTTCTTTCGCCTTCTTGTTAATATGTAAACAGATTATGTAATATTGTATTATACAATGAGTTGGTCAAAGTGTAAAACCAAGGAATATTTTTGTTTTTGTTTGTTTATTGAGTAGAGCAATTGTAAAAATAAATCTATACTTCTCTTTAGATATAAGAGTAGTCCTCGAGAAAAATCTTCAGAGATTATGTAAATAAAGCGATATCACTCTCTCGCTCTCTNCTCTCTCTCTCTCTCTCTCTCTCTCTCTCTCTCTCTCTCTCTCTCTCCCTCTCTCTTTCTCTCTCTTTCTCTCCACTATAATTACCAACTCTGTGTCTCTAACGTTTTTGTTTATTTGTAATGAGTTGATGTGTACTTGCAAATGCAGCGCACGACTCACTATTGTTCTGATTTATCTATTGAAAGTTGTTCTATTTTCGTTGTTATTTTATGACGCCAGAATAAATTGACGTTCTTTGAGTTAACCTTGGATGATGTTTAGAGAGTTTAAATGAGCTTGGGAGATTGCGCAATATATATTTTGAAGAAGTTAATTCAGTTAGTAGGTAATTTTATACTTGCTAAATCAGTCGCACACACTCTCTCACTCTTATTGACGATCTCGAATTTATAAATCACATATACGTCCCGAACGAACGATGTAGGAACGACTATTAATTGGTTATGACGTCGGGCGTTTAAATCTCTGACGAATAGTGGGGTTAAGGACAACACAAACCGATCCAGTATGAATTACGCTCCAGTGGAAACACGATGTTCCTCGAACTGTTGCTCCTCGTCCCAGGGATTTGGCTGTTCGTCTATTTCTGGTGGACGAGAAACTATGACCATTGGCTGAAAAAAGGGATCCCATACGAAAAGCCCACCTTCCCGTACGGAAACATCAAGGATGTGATCTATGTCAAAGAAACCCTCGGAGACTTTACTAAAAGATTATACAAGTATGTAGCGTACTTTTCGTGCATCGGGCCGGCGCCTCTCAAATTATTTTTTTTCTCTCTCTCCGCAGTAATTTTCCAAATTCGAAAATAGTCGGATTTTACGGCCTCCGCACACCAATGGCCGTAGTGAGGGATCCTGACATTATGAAAGATATTCTGATTAAAGAGTTTAATTCTTTCCCAATCACAGCTTTCGAATTCAACAAAAATGTCGACCCAATGATGGCTCTGAACCCGTTTGGTCTGTCAGGCGACAAGTGAGTAAATTAAGTTATTGAACAATGTGCAAATATGTATATATATATATTTCTCTCCTTACTTTCATGCTCTCTCTCTCTCTTTTTTTGCTCACTCTTTCTCTCTCTCGTACTCTCTACTCACTCTCTCTCTACTCACTCACTCTCTCTCTTTCTTTACCCTCTCTTCTCTCTCTCTCTCTCTCTCTCTCTCTCTCTCTCTCTCTCTCTCTCTCTCTCTCCCTCTCCCTCCTACTCAGGCAATACATTTTTAATTTTTAAGAGATTTCAGGGTTAACTGGTTACGGCTAAAATCCGCAACATGACGGCTTATTTATTTATACTTTATCAGTTGATTGTTGGCCCTGAGTAGTAGATTATTTTTAGAAATTTATGACATTATCGATCTCAACAATGTACGTCTCATTGCCGCATAGTAATATAATTAAATTAAACATTTCAAGGATAAGTATGGAGATTAAAACGCGAAATCGTTAAAAACAACACTAATCTTACAATTATTTTTAATTGAAGTTTATGAAAGTATTCAATTAATTAAGGTTTTAAGTTGAGATAAAAAAGTCAGTGTCACGAGCGGGATTCGAACCCACGACCTTCGGCTTGATACGCCGCTGCTCTACCACTTGAGCTATCGTGACTTCGATCCCCTCGGGCACCACTTCCCATCTCATTGAAGTATACTTCCTTAGTAAGTAGTACTATTAAATTGAAATATACTTCACTAAAGCTCTCCGTGGCCATTTGATTTGTCGCCGAGAATCCAATCCGATTACACGACATTTGCAAAATGGCAAAAAGGAGGGAAAATTCAAAAGGTGGGATTGAGATGGGAAAATGGGCCAAAGGAACGCCACTAAATGCAAATTCCTACTGGTATACTGACGGCTCCAAAACCGACAAGGGTACAAGAACTGGGGTCTTTGGGATTAACGCCAAGAATTGAGGCAGGTATGCTACAGTTTTCCAGTCTGAAATCATAGCGATTGAACACCGTGCCATAGAAATAAAAAGGCTAAGAATACATTCCCGGACGATAGCCGTTTTCTCAGACAGCAAGACTACTATTGCCTGACCCAGGCATGGGTCCCTGGACATTCCGGGCATAGAGGCAACGAAAAGGTTGACATGTTTGCCAAAGAGGGAGTTATCATAGACTCTTTGGGCCCAGAAACCTACTGCGGCCTAGCAGTCTGCCACAAAAGAGGATACATCTTAAAATGGATCATTAATGAGTCCAAAACATGGTGGAACAATATCACAGGTATGGGGCACGTGAAGAGTTTCATAGAAAGACCATCCGCAAAACTTAAAAAAGAATTACTGGAAGTCAACCGCAACCAAACCAGGAATCTGGTTGGACTCCTGAAAGGCACTGCCACATAAAAGCACATGCATCGGATAGGAGTACAGACAGAAGAAACACTGCGCAGATACTGCCAGGAAGAGGAGGAGACCGCAGAACACATTTTATGTTTCTGTGAAGGTCTATGTAGGTGCAGGTTCTTGCAACTAGGACAAGAAAAACTACAAGATCCTAGAGCAAGAAACCATTGGCAAAGTTGTGGAGACTGGTTAGTAGCCTGAAGCTGGCCAGTGGGTTATAAATAACAGAGGAGCACAGTAGATCTATTCAGGTCGAGGTCCAGCAGGCCTTATGGCCGCCTCTTTTATCTATCCCTATCCCTACAAAATGTATCTATTGGTTGAAGAGCCACATTGGAATTACTGGAAACGAAGAAGTTTATAAATTAGCCAAAGCAGGTTCAGAGGACTCGACACTGTCAACTGTTTACGACAAGATCCCGAAATCTCAATATAAAGAAGTAATAGCCGAAAAAAATGCTTGCGAAATGGGAATACCAACTTGCAACGAACGCATCAATTACCAAAAAAAACACTTCCCAATAATAAAGAAAAGGATAGAAACATAATTGCCGACAAATTGCCGCCTCAGCCAACTATGGACATGGCTCTTGAGCATATCTACATGGTATAAGCGTTTTGAACACTCCAACAGCCCAGCCGGCTCCCCTTCGACCCAGAGCTTAGAAAAACAAAAACCCCAGGTGATGCGGCACATGACCTGCAGCTGAGATTCATGGTCGGCCTACACCAACTTGGCAGAAAACGAACACATTTCCGAGTTTTTAAACTTTTTGAAGAAATTAAACGTTGACGAATTTTAACTTTAAGAATTTACTTTTAATGAACTATAATATAATCTATCTGTAATATAATAACTTTAATGATTTGTGAAATTGTAACCTGAATCTAAAAATATTTGTTAATGAAATATTATGGAGATAATTTTAATTGCAAAATCAACATAATAACATGTAATATGTATATGCAAAATGTTAGCCAATAAATTAATTTAAAAAAGAGATCAAACTGCGAACTAATATATTGCTGAAATTGTTTCCCTAGAATTAAACACTCGGCTTAGTTTTTTAATTATAAATACTTATTTTATTCAATTGTTATTATATTTAGATGAAACAAGTACACCAGAAAACTATTTTCATTGTACTATTTCAATGGCTTTTCAATGAGGAATCATTATTTTTCTTATAACTCATAGATAAAAATAATAACGTGGTGGCACAGGCACGGATTGGACAGAACAAATTGCTTATTTACTGTTTGTAATTAATTTTAATATTTCTATTCAATGCTGTATTTTGACTTTTGTTTTGAATTTAACTAGCAAAGTCATAGGTGTCAAACTGCGGTCTAATAAATCTATTGCTGAATCTGAAATTTGCATTCAAATTCAATACTCAGATAAATTACGTTTAGTATATATTATAAGCACTTTATTTAAATTGTTATTATATTTTGAAAAAGCAGATACATACAAGCACAATTGACGAACAAACCACATGGATTAGATAATGCTCACTAAATTAGACATAAAAATACGCATAAAAAATCTATATTTAATCATTAAAAAATTTCTTTTACTTGCACCTTTACTGTCGTCATGACGCATGCTTAACCGAATACTTTTAACCATTCCATTACCAAAAAATATATACATTCATGGTAGAGACAGAAGAATTTACATGATGTTATTTAATCCAATTGATATATCCTTTGAATAATTTTGACTTACGGTTTGAATAGTGGGTATCAGTACTGATTTGCGATGTTCGAGTGAAAAAACAAATTAAACATAGCTTTGCTGGATTTGTGACTACACAAATGTAGAATAAAGCGCTGAACATACTATTGTAACTAGTTGTTACGGTCGAAACTTCGGCCGACAACAGTTGGTCCCGTCGCTCAGAGGAGAAGGGGGTGGGTGATGGAGAGAGGTAGGGAATTGTCGAGCGCCACGGTATTTTTGGGAAGGGTAAATACCGAAACCCTAAGAGAAGAAAAGAAATATAGGTAAAGGAAGGAAGAAGAGAAAAAAAATGAAACCAAAGGGAAAAAGATAACTAAAGGAGTTTGGAATTGAACCCAGAACTTTCGAGATCCAAGTCGGCGATCGTAACCACCAGACCAAAGGCGCCGACTGATTCTCGCCGCATCCAGCCGGCTCACCGCCTTGCGTCTGGTATCGCCACGAAACCCGGGGCCCAAATCCATCCTCCGGACAGATAGGATAGAGATAGAGAAAAGATAATTAACAATAATATTAATCGCCGGTGCCTTACCTGTGCCTCCCACAACGGGTACAGTGAACAACAAGAAAAAAACTTGACCATTTGGCCTCCGCCAAATAAAAGGTTCACAACAAATATCAAAAGACTGCTCGACTTTATACTATATTGAACTAAACTCTCTTACATCGGAAATAATCTTATAAATAAATGACAATTAAACTACTTAGCAACTAAATCTTAACTCTTTAACCTAAAATGACTCATTACTTAATAAAACAAAGAAAACCTTAAACCTAGCGTAACAATTTTGTCTTATAACTAAACTTAATCTAACAAAAGTTATTAATGAAAAAAAAAAGTCAATCGGCCGTTTCGGCGAAATCACGTCGGGGCCCTGGCGCAGCGTGGTCCTCATCCAGGAGCAGCCTCAGTCGGGGGAAATGATTCGTCCTCGTAGCACCACAAATCCTCTTCCGAGTTCTCTTCCCCATCACTCTGACCAGGGGAAGATGCCAGGTTAATGAGGACGAACAATCCGCAGCAGCGTGAATTTCCTCTTTTCTTTGGCCGCTCGTCCCTCGCACGGCGGACACGTCTCTCCGGGCCGAGGGACCTTCTCGCTCTCGGTCGCGTTCCAGGCCTCGACGCCCACGCTCGTGCTGCCGCCTGACGCTCTCATCTTCCACGCCAAAATTCAAGTTTACACAACTTAAAACTAACATTTTTTTTCCCCGCACGCAGGCACAGGCAAGACACAAGAAAATCCATTTTTTTTTCGTAAAAAAACGTAATATAGTCTTGGTTTCCTTTTTATCTTTTTTTTTTCTTTGTTTAATATTTTTAATTTTTAATATTTTTTGAGGTACAATTGCAGAAGTATTGTTGATTGATCAATTAACTTCATTTAATTAATTAATCTTTATGTAAGGTTTTGGTTGAAATGAAAAAGTCAGTGTCACGAGCGGGATTGGAACCCACGACCTGCGGCTAGATACGCCGCTGCTCTACAACTTGAGCTAAAGTGACTTCGATCCACTCGGAATTCAAGTTCCCATCTCAACCTACCATTCTAATTTTTCCTCCTTTTTGCCATTTTTTAAATGTCGTGTAATCAGGATTCTATTCTTGGCGACAGATAAATTGGCCACGATGAGCTTTAGGCCAATCGGACCACGAAATATAACGGATTTAATAAATAAAACGAAGATTATCTTCATTAAAGCTCTCCGTGGCCATTTGATTTGTCGCCGAGAATCGAATCCGGATTACACGACATTTGAAAAATGGCAATAAGAAGGGAAAATTCGAAAGATTGAAATAGAAGTTGGTGTTCGAGTGGATCGAAGTTACGATAGCTCAAGTGGTGGAGCAGCGGCCGAAGGTCGTGGGTTCGAATCCCGCTCGTGCCATTAATTTTTTTTCATCTCAACTAAAAACCTTAATTAATTGTAAAGTATTAATTGGTCAAGCGGACCACGAAATTAGTGAATTTTATCTAGAGTTATAATTTATTATCAAATAAATATCACTTATAATTATAATATATATCATCCTTCCTTTCTGTTGAAATGGAAAAGGTGTACATAAATAATAAAAATTAAAATATTCCAGGTGGAAATTATTCAGGAGTTTTCATTCTCAAGCCCATACACTTGCAAGACTGAAAGGCATGGTGCCAGCTATCGCCAAATCGGCCTCCAATTTCCTGCAGCACATACGCCAAAACATTGGAGAAGAATTGAACGTAAATAACATTTTTATGCAATCCAGATTGAGGATGTGACCAATTTCAATCCTAGCTCGTAGTTATCATCAGCTCTTCCGGCAGGCATCTGTTTCCTGTTTAGTCGATGACAACTTTAACAAATTAAAAGCCTTTGACGAAACGATATTTCTATATTGGTCATTGAATCAAATAGCTTTCTATTATTAATTGCAACAATTTGATAGTTATTCGTGTTATTTAACAGTAAATTTTTTTATAAGATTTGCACTATAATTTTTTCGTTTTTCCACGAAGTTTAAAACGTTAAAACAGAATTCTTATTTCAGGTAAGAGAATTGACTAGATATTTCGCAGTGGATGCAGTTGCTTCGTGCGCATATACTACAGAATGCAATTCATTTGTTAATCCCGATAACCCTTTTGTTAAAGAAACTATGGACAGAATGTTCACCAGTAACCCGTCTATTTTAGCGTTATTGTTTGCTCCATGGTGGAATCTCTTCTCGCGAGGAAGGTATTAAACTCCTTTCAAACAGTTTCTTCCTTTATCACCTATGTTTAAGCCACCTGATATTTCCAGGTTGGTGTCCCCGGTTGTCGAAAAGTTTTTCAAAGAATTGGGCACCACTCTAATCGCCCACAGGAAAAACAACAACCTGATGTCTAACGATCTTATTCAATTGATAATATCGCACAACGAAAAAGCGGTCAAAGAAGGAAATAAACGTATTTCATGTCTTTCCTTAATAATTAAATTAATTAATTAAAATGGTCGGAAACGACCAAACTACATACCTGAAGCGATTATTTTTATATTTTTACATTACAGCATTGGACGAAACTGAGTTAGCAGCGACACTTGTGACCGTCTTCCTGGACGGAACAGAGACAGTCAGCTTGGTCTTGACGAATGTCCTCTACCTACTCGCTTCCCACCCGGAGGTTCAGTCAAAATTGAGACAAGAGTTGGTGAACGCTGATTGTAGCTTCGAGAACGATCTTGCCTTCGATAAAATAAACAACCTGGAATATTTAGACATGGTGCTACAAGGTATGCCCTAAAAATAAATGCAAAAATAAATATTGTACTATGTAACTGCTGTTCTTTCAGAAACTTTAAGGATTCACCCGACCATATACGTTATTACGAGATTATGCACTACAGACACTCAGCTTGGAGAATGCAAGATTGAAAAAGGCACCAAAATCTTCATCCCGTTGACAGCATTAACTACAGACCCAATGTATTTTCCGGAACCGGATAAGTTTATTCCGGAAAGGTTCTCGAAAGAAGGAAGGGAGAAGTTGCCCAAATTCACTCACATGCCATTTGGCGAAGGTCCGAAAAGTTGTGTCGGTGAGTTTTACACACTAGCAATTACAGAAGAAAATAATGGTAAATTGAACATTTTTGAACATTACAATTAATTAAGGTTTTAGTTGGGATAAAAAAGTCAATGGTACGAGCGGGATTAGAACCCACGATCTTCGGCTAGATACGCCGCTGCTCTACCACTTGAGCTATCGTGACCTCGGTCCACTCGGAAACTAACTTCCCACCTCAACCCCACCTTTGGAATTTTCCCTCCTTTTTGCCATTTTTCAAATGTCGTATAATTGAATTGGATTCTCGGCGACAAATGAAATGGCCACGGAGAGATTTAGTGAAGTATACTTCATTTTTAATTCATTAAATTCACTAATTTCGTGGTCCGCATGACTAATTAATATATTACAATTAATTAAGGTTTTTAGTTGAGATAAAAAAGTCAGTGGCACGAGCGGGATTCGAACCCACGATCTTCGGCTAGATACGCCGCTGCTCTACCACTTGAGCTATCGAGACTTCGATCCACCCGGACACTAACTTCCCATCTCAACCCCACCTTTGGAATTTTCCCTCCTTTTTGCCATTTTTCAAAGGTGGGGTTGAGATGGGAAGTTAGTGTCCGAGTGGATCGAGGTCTCGATAGCTCAAGTGGTAGAGCAGCGGCGTATCTAGCCGAAGATCGTGGGTTCGAATCCCGCTCGTGCCACTGACTTTTTTATCTCAACTAAAACCCTTAATTAATTGTAATATATTAATTAGTCATGCGGACCACGAAATTACTGAATTTTTGAACCCCAAACTTGGTAAATGTGAACGTTCCCTTCCTTGCTTCAGTTCAAAATGTCTAAACAATGAATGAGGATAGAGAACAAACGATGAAAAATATCATTTCTTTGTTGTAACTATTTAAGCTATTCAATTATACATTAGTATATTATACATTACTCCTTTTTGCCATTTTTGAAATGTCGTGTAATCTATTTGATTCTCGGCGACAAATGAATAAATGGGAAGTTAGTGTCCGAGTGGATCGAGGTCACGATAGCTCAGGTGGTAGAGCAGCGGCGTATCTAGCCGGAGATCGTGGGTTCGAATTCCGCTGTTGACACTGACTTTTTTATCTCAACTAAAAACCTTAATTAATTGATAAATACATGACATTTAATTGGATATTCAAACATCTTATTCCACCATTCACTTCATTCAAATGTTATCACGAAATCTATCGTCATGGCACGTTCATTTTGTTAAAATTAAATATTATCTTACCAGCATTTATCTTTGTGATTTCAGGCATGAAGTATGCTGTTCTTAGTATTAAAACAGCACTTATCAACCTGGTCCTGAACTTCAACATCTCTCTGAGCCCAAGGCACAAGTCGAAATACGTTTTACCTGACCCTAATAGTTCGTTTGTCTGCTGGCCTAAAGATGACACCTACATGAAATTCCAGCCGATTTAATCGTATACCTTTGTCAACAGTCACGCCTATTACTAATAAAATTTTGTTTTAAAACTTCTTCTGTTGTTCCTGCATTGCGTACTTCCAATCGTAGTCACAATTGTTGTGTGCTTTGCTCAAACAAATAAGTTTAGAAAAAATCTTTCTTTACCGATTGGGTTTCTTATCTCTTCACTCAAATTCACCAAAAACTCCACTACTGCCTGTAAATTTGATAAAACCTTAGACAAAATTCACTAGTTTTCGTGCTGCTTGACCAGTTAATATCATTCAATTTCTATGTCAACTAAAAACCTTAATTAATTCGACTTAGACAAAAGACTTACCTGGAACCAATACCAAAATTACAAATATTGAAAATACTAACTAGTATTCCAAACGACTTTCTAAATTTTTTACCAACGTTCAAAATTTACTATAAACTGCAACTTTATGATTATGATTGATGAGGTTTACTAGTCGGTTTTTTCATATTTAGTTGAAGGTATTCTTTCTCCAAAGATCCTCCATGGCACTCCATTACTGAACACAAATTTTATCAAACCTTAGGACTTAGAGAAAGACTTACCTGGAACGCGTACCAAAATTACAAATATTGAAAAAAAAGGCGTCCCAGACTACATTCCAACCTTTTTATACACTTTTAAAATTTATTTTATACAAGTAAAAAAATAATGATGATGGTTGTTGAGGATTACTGGGAAGTAGCGGGCTTGATCTTATCATTGTATAAATTGATTTTTTCACATCTTACATGAATTGTATAATTTAAACAATGTTTATAAATCCCAGGCCCTGAAGATGATCTCAATGAAGATCAAAACGTTGGCACGATAAAGAAAATGTTTTTCTAAAACTTACGTCACACCAGACCGCATCTCACGATCTCAAAATAATCATCAACTAACGGTCACTAATCACCACCACCATTATATACAAATAAAAAATAATGATGATGGTTGTTAAGGATTACTGGGAAGTAGCGGGTTTGATCTTATTTGGCTGAAGGTATTCTTCCTGCGAAGATCCTTTAACGGACTTCACTACTGACTGCAAATTTTGATAAATCCTTAGGACATAAACAAAAGACTAACTCTGTTACCAAAATGAAAGATGATTCTCAATAACAGCAACCTTGTTGTTTGTTGTGCTTTCCCTAATTTCTTAATTCAGTCTTTGTATATATACAGCGTGCCCCAGTTCCTTCTGACGAAACTCAGGGAATCGATTCTACTCTTCGTTTGGAGCCAAAAATGCCCAGGAGAAAATTTTCTGAAAGTTCTCTATTTCGAAAATATTCGTCAATTTAGGTTTTTTCAATTTTTCACTACCTCACCACATAAAAACGCTTACAACTTCCAAAATGTTGAGACTACAACAAATCCAATTACACCATTTGAAAGAACACTAAATTTGCTGTAAGATACTTCTTTCCAATAATCTGAATGACCTAAAATGNTATATATGTATAAATTGAATCTGTATGGTGAATTGCCACTACCACTGCCATGTAAATGCAAAATAGTATTTATATAGCGTAAAAAATCCTCTCTCATTTCAAATTCATTTTTTTTATTCAGACGATCTATTCATATTTAAGTTGCCACCTGATGCAAAATATACACAAATCCTCAAAAAAATCGGTTTATTTATAAAATCTTGCTTTTTCCTAGTACCTATTTAATAAATATTTAGACAACAATATTTTTTTCATGAGTATACTTTAAACTCTTTGGTCTTATATGTATTTCATATTTGGCTGGTAATCAATAAATTGATTTATTTCTTGATCTTATACTCAACCTTACAGTTTTCGTCTGTAAGTTTTAATTTTATGAAAGTTATTGTTTTGCTGTTAAAATGTACGGTTGTGTAATCTTAGGGTTAAATCTGTCTTATACCTTTTCACCTCTCATTTCCCTTCACATCTGAAATACGTCAAAAATTCTATTTTTGTACTGGAAATAACAGATCAGATATCACATCACATTTTCATGAATAGCCCTGTATCACTTTGTAGTTTTTGTAAATGACGGTTCTACTCACAGATTTACAAAACGTGAATCTACTCTATCTTTATTATTTCTATACCCCTGGCGAGGCGAGAGAAGCCACTGATGACTTGGTACGTATGGTTGGACGTATTTGCTGATTATGTATGATTTTTGGATTAGAAGAATACACTGAAACACAACTTGTTTTAGAACGCGATAACACTGCTGAACGAGAACGTCTGAACCCAAACTAGTGGTTAGGAACAAGGTCCCGTGTATGAAGTTTGGGAGAATGTGCCTTAAGAAAAGGTTTATCGAGGATTTTATCAATTAATGGCAATAGACTAATTAGACGGTAGGATGTCGGAAAGGTATGATATTTTGTATTGGAATCAACCGAACGAGGGAAAATTTCCATTGGAATGGGGCATGTTTTCTAAGATCTGAAATGTAGGAAAAGAAAACTACTGATTTTTCATTTCATTGGTCGAGTTAAGGTGGTTATTCAAAATCATAGGGGACCTCTTTTATCTCAATGGTGCACCTTTTCGGGCTAGAGAAACTTTAGCCATTAACTTTTTTTCATCTCAACAAATTACCTTAATTAATTGTAAAGTATTAATTGGTCAAGCGGACCACGCAATTAGTGAATTATATATTATGTAATGTTTATAACTTTTCTTTTTTGCAATAAAGTATTATTATTATTACTGATTTTTCAGGTAGATGTCATGTGCCAGATAGGAATCAATGTGAGTTGTGTCATGAAAACATTAATGTCAAATATGTCGTTGAGCTAGTCAAGATGTCAGTCTTTATTACCATCAAAAGAACATATAATGTGTGTTTTTTAGTGACTGGTTGTTTAACAATTTATTGCCGTGAGGGGCGATTAAGAAAAACAATAATAAGCCACAAATTGATAATTATTGCAACATATATTTTTAAAACAAATACTTAAACACTGGTGTGCCTTTTCTGTGAACACCAAAATCGTCTTTGGTTTGAGATTAAAGCGTTCATATAACAATAACAATCAAATTTAGTTTACAAAAACCGCACAAGAAAAAAGATAGCCCCTCATCAACATAAGTTAATCCCGAGGATAGGGTAATGATACCCTTCTCAATGGGGCTAATAAATTTAATAACGGGTAGGCGTGGCCGAGGGAACTGGTTATGATAGGTCCTGAAGGGTCGCACGAGCCACTACGGAGTGTATTGTCACAGCCTTTGTGATTAAATAGAAATTCACCACCCACCAGACGCACGTTTTGGAACATCGATCATCCACCCTCACACACATACGTGGCATAACTCCATAAATCTACGAGGGGCGGGAGAGCCGGCGGCGGAGCGTTGCTACGTCAACAACGGGAATTTTTGCGCCAGTTTACTGCTTTTGTCATCCCAAGCGGTCATTGTTTCTTGGCGTTTAACACCCCCTTTTACTATGCCGTGGCGCAGGATCAGTCACAGCATTCAACAACAAAACAATAATAAGCCACAAATTGATAATTATTGCGATATATTCGGCTATTAAACAGGACTGAAATATACAGCAAAATTTTGAATTATTTAACAAATTTATTATTGAAATAACACCTACTTGGAAAAAAAATTGAGTGCTCTCATTCTAATCATATGACAGATAGTTGAACATAGAAACAAATTAAATAACAATCTACAGATTGTAATAGCGTTGCTAAATGCAATGTAATAGAGTTCGGGGTTTCTTACCCCGAAAATTAAACAGTAACAAGAATTTTTATTTAGAAATCGTGAGATGCGGTCTGGTGTGATGTAGGTTTCAGAAAAACATTTTCTTTATCGTGCCAACGTTTCGATCTTTATTGAGATCATCTTCAGGGCCTGGGATTTACAAACATTGTTAACATATTACAATTACATTTTGGATGTG
The DNA here is from genome assembly GCF_000648675.2 of Cimex lectularius. Classification (NCBI taxonomy): domain Eukaryota; kingdom Metazoa; phylum Arthropoda; class Insecta; order Hemiptera; family Cimicidae; genus Cimex; species Cimex lectularius. Next base: position 992,394 of record NW_019392691.1, read on the forward strand.
GAAAAGTGAATTTATACAATGCAAAATATATTTTTTTATTATGCATTCAATCAAAGTATTTCTACTCACTCAAAGTGTTTGTCTTCTGTGTAATTGTGCCATTCTTGCGTGTCGTGTCGAGAGTGCCAGTGAGATTTTGCTATTTTGTGTTTATATAAATTGGATTTTGGAGGGGTGGGGAAGGATGTCGGTATAGAAAAGACAATTTTGTATAAGGCGTCGGCGTATATAAACACAAAATAGTAAAATCTCACTGGCACTTTCGACACGACACGCAAGAATGGCACAATTACACAGAAGACAACACTTTGAGTAAGTAGAAATACTTTGATTGAATACATAATAAAAAAATATATTTTGCATTGTATAAATTCACTTTTCCACTTCCAAAATGTAATTGTTATATGTAAACAATGTTTGTAAATCCCAAGCCCTGAAGATGATCTCAATAAAGATCGAAACGTTGGCACTATAAAGAAAATGTTTTTCTGAAACCTACATCACACCAGACCGCATCTCACGATTTCTAAATAAGTATCGATTAACGGTCACTAATCACCACACAGTAACAAGAATATTAATCCATTTACGTTTTCGTGGCCAATTGGCGTGATGTGGTTGGTTTTAGCTTTGTATATTAAAAATAATCTCTTACAATAAAGACATTACTTCATAAATTCACTAGTTTCGTGGTACGCTTGACCAATTAATATTTTTCAATTAATTAAGGTTTTAGTTGAGATAAAAAAATCAGTGTCACAAGCGGGATTCGAACCCACGACCTTTGGCAAAATATGCCGCTACTCTACCACATGAGCTATTGTGACTTCGATAAACTGGGACACCTATTCTCCATCTCAACCTACAACCGTTCGAATTTTCCCTTTTTTTGCCGTTTGTAATCAGGATTGTATTCTCAGCGACTTATGAAGTGGGTACGAAGAGCCACTTTAGTTTAGTGAGGCGATACTTATTTTACTGATTAAATATTAATCTATTTACGTTTCAGTGGTTAATTGACCGTGTTACTTCTTTCAATTAATTATTCTTTCTATGTAAGGTCTTGGTTGAGATAAAAAATTCAGGGTACTCAGGGGGAGCGGGATTCGAACACACGACCTTTGGCTAAATACGCCGCTACACTACCACTTGAGCTATCGTGACTTCAGTCCTCTCCTCCTTTTTATCTTGACCACTGAAACGTAAATGGTTTGATATTATCAATGACTTTATCTTTGGTCATTGTTATCGAATATGTTACTTACAATGATGGGATTGCGCCTTCAGTTGGTTAACAAACTAAATTGGTAAAACAGCTATTTGGAGCTTACCCAAGTCAATGAGGAGATGGCAATAAATGTGTTTCCAATGTATCGTATGATTTCTATTTCAAATTTTCTCCTGAAAATAGTTATGGTTGTACACACAAATATTTATAAATAAATATATCATTAATGATGTGAACAGACAATGTATTAATCTACACTTTTTAAGGGAACTTTTAAGAAATTTTGATAGCCTGTAAAAGTTGAGCATCTTAACCCCTTCCCATTTACTATTTCATTAACACTTTCTCCTTTAACCAGTTGAATCTTAAACCAGCGGTTTAAAGCCCTGGCCTCGCCACGAATTTTGAACGCTCGCAAAAGCCCCAATCATGTTGCAATTTTAGGGGCGAATGTTATGCCGCAAATTAGGCGGACCCCTTCGAAACACTTAGTGGTTAGCGAGACCTTCTAACCCGCAGGTAGTGAATAAATTTTAATAATACAAAAGGGAAAAGTGGCTTTATATGTCTTAAATCAATCGGAAAACTATATTAAATAGAAGAATTGTGCATGGTGTTAAATTATGCCTGACTTATTTTTCAACATATCATTTGAACTATACTTGGATGATTTGTAATAAACTTTTTTTAGCGACCTTCGACCAGTATGGGTCATGTAGACTGGTTGTAAGCTAAACGTGCATTTGAGTCAACAATTAAGTATTTTCATCATCCGTCAGCCTACTTGTCGTTACCAATTATGATTTTTGAATTAATGTGTGGTGATTAGTAACCGTTTGTCGATGATTATTCAGAAATCATGAGGTGGGTGGTCCACATCCTACATGTTTTTGTTAAATGTAAACAATGTTCGTAAATACCAGGCCCTGAAGATGATCTCAATAAAGATCGAAACGTTGGCAGATAAAGAAATGTTTTTCTGAAATGTGTGGTGATTAGTGACCGTTTGTCGATGATTATTCNTACTCACTCAACGTGTTTGTTTTCTGCGTAATTGTGCCATTCTTGCGTGTCGTGTTGAGAGTGCCAGTGAGATTTTGCTGTTTTATGTTTATATAAGTTGGATTTTGAAGGGGTGGGGGGAAGTCGGGTATACAAAGACATTTTTGTATAAAGAGTCGGCTTCTTTGAGATGAAAAGAGCCGACGAAAACTTTTTCTAAAACCTACATCTCACCAGACCGCATCTCACGAATTCTGAATAATTTTGAATTAATCTTTTGACCACTATAATACAATATTTATTGAAATTATTCCTAAAATGGAACAAGTTGTAACAAAGGAAAAATGAAGAATAATCTTGTGTATTTTTGTGTTAATTTGTCATACAGAAATATACTGTTTGAAGTCACAATCTAATTCAGCTCGAACTGCCAATTAATGATAAGTTTCTTCGAGGTCACGTCAGTCATGTAAATCATCGTAAAGATAATCTTAATGTCTTAATTAGTTCGGGAGAGCAATCTATCCAACTCACTATAAATTGGAATTATACCCAAAAATGGACATATAACAAAGCCCTAAACGTTCGTCTATTTTGTGATCTTACGCAAATCGAAATTGTATTGACGAATTTTTATTTTAGAACGTTTCGTTTAATTGTTACGACGAAAAACATGTTTCAATCTACATTTCTGAAAATATCTTGCCGCGATTCCCAAACCTGATTCCAATACCCACGGGCAAATGGTTATCTTAGTATGGAGGACAATTAAATATATTTTGACCGTAAAAATGACATTCAAACGCTGGAAGGTCAAAAAGCCTGGCCTGAACGTCTGGAACCACACAGTATAGTAGTAATATTTATTTATTTATTTTTTAATGTAGTACATAATTACAAATTTAAGTGGCAGTTGACAGAGCCACTTTAACTACAACCACAAATTCTTGACATTGTTTAAATTGTTGTAAATAGTTACAGTGAATTTTTGAGAAATAGGATAAAGTTTTTAAAAAACTGATTTAGCCGGACGACTTTAAAAACTAGATTTTAAGGGCCCAGTTAAGTTAATAAAAAAAAATTATGTACATTTATTTAGAAATCGTGAGATGCGGTCTGGTGTGATGTAGGTTTCAGAAAAACATTTTCTTTATCGCGCCAACTTTTCGATCTTTATTGAGCTTTGAAGATGATCTCAATAAAGATCGAAACGTTGACACGATAAAGAAAATGTTTTTCTGATACCTACATCACACCAGACTGCATCTCACGATTTCTAAATAAATATCGATTAACGGTCACTAATCACCACACATTATGTACATTTACGGACTAGAAATTATAGGAATATCACGGCACAAAATGGAGTATCAAAAATGTCATAAAAATCACAGCTGCGTCTCGAAGCAGAATGGTCTTTACACGCCGGTGCTTGCAGCGCTTATGAAGGCATAGGCTCTTATTACTAAGTTACGTTAGTTAAGTTACTAAGTTAAGTTAATTGGGGATTCTTACTGGCAGCACATCTGCTGAAGAAGCATAGTTCTTGACTTCACCTCCATGGCAATGATCCCCATTTTGGTCGTCCCGTGGAGGCGGTCAACCCTGGTCCATCTTATCAGAAGGTGACAAACCTCAAAAGCTTATTTTCGATCACTTGTAACATGTTGGAGTTTGCCCGGCAAATGATTCTCCAAACTGGGCACTCGTACAGAAGCATGAGATTAACAATGCTGCTATAGAGAAGCTTTTTCTTCAAAGCGCTCATCAGAGAGTCCCGTGAGATTAGAGGAAACAGCAGTTTTTCCGCAGTCTGTTATATCTGTTTGATGCCTGGTAAAAACTGCTATCCGTTGTTAAGCCCAGACATTTTACAACTTACCAAGGAATGTTACTTCCTGCTGCCACGATATGGTCGATTACTGCAGGTCTTCTTTTGGTGAAGCGGATAGTTTCTGTTTGTAATATGCGTAAATTTCGTATGAAAAAATGGCAAGACCCAAACTGTACCTGAGTGCTTACAGATGTAAACAGTATTTATTAAATGAAAGTTGTAATTTATTATTTATTTAATTAACAAATAATTAATTGTTATTATAATTATTTATTTAAAAAAAGAAGCTACATTGAAGTCCTCGCAAGATTCTAGAAACTTAGACGAGGTACATACTTTAGCAAAATTGTTTGATTCCAACAGCTAGGCTGGAGTTGATCCACGACCTTCAGGCAGAGCAAACTAGCCAAAAAACATACCTCGGTTAAAGCATATCCAATCGGCCAAGGTACAGAGTTAATAAGAAAGGGATGGACTCTCATGAGGTGCTATGCTTGTTTCACCTGCCCCGCTTTCTCGGACTCGGATCTTTCTTATAGCGTGAATGGACCATATAGGACTTGTCTTTTTTTTTTTCTTTATTCATATACCATATTGAACATATACAACCTACAGCATGAAAGGTAACGTTGTGACCGTTTTGAATATAATTTCAGTGATTATTGCATACGCGGATCGGTTGAGAGACGTTCAAAGTTGGCTCTAATCAAACGTGATGATCGTCATTGAACACACGTCACACTTTGCATTGTGCCCAACTATCACATTCCAGACCGACAGCTAATCCACTTAAGATAAGGGTCGCGAACCTGCCGCGATACAGATTCAATTACCGGGCCCTTTCACCAAATCTGTCCTGGCGAGTACATGTGTGAAACACGACCTGATCCCTCACGTGCTTATCGCAACCAAATCTCTGGAGGTTTTCTGAAAATATTTTTGAAATTTTGTAGTACCGTTTTCACTCGGTAATATATAATGCAACGATAACAAAAATACAACGTAATGGTCATTTTAATATTTTACGTTAAAAATTAAAAATAAAATCAATAGAAAAGAAACATGAAGTTTCTTGCTCAATATTCTGCCAAAATTCTCTTCATGAAGACTTCGATGATATAATTATTAATTTACATGATTAACAAATATGAACATAACATTACCTTTGGTGTCAACTTTAACAAAATTACCTTTTAAATTTTTTATATATGAGAATAAACGTTTTAGTTTGTGGTCAGTTTAAATTTCTTTTGTTTATATTCTTTTATGTATGTTTTTATTTTTTATCAGTGCTTTTAGTTGTATTATTTATCTAGTATGTATTGATGTATACTGAAATCTATTCTTTAATACTAATACGAAGTCACGATAGCTCAAGTGGTAGAGCAGCGGCGTATTTAGCCGAAGGTCGTGGGTTCGAATCACGCTCGTGACACACAGCTTTTTCAATTCAACCAAAACCTTACATAAAAAGATTAAGTAATTGAAAGAAGTAATTTGGTCAATAGACCACTAAATATAATGATTTAATAATACTAGTGTTTATTGTTGCTGTTATACATGTATAAACTTGAAGATACAGAAAATAAAATTCTTGAGAACGTTTTAAAAGTTATTTTTATAACTTTGTGGATGGATGCTTGTTTTACTCCTGGATAAGTGTTTTCGATGATCGATGGTCCACATCCTACATGTTTTTGTTATAGTTAAACAATGTTCGTAAATCCCTGGCCCTGAAGATGATCTCAATAAAGATCGAAACGTTGGCACGATAAAGAAATGTTTTTTCGGAAATGTGTGGTGATTAGTGACCGTTAGTCGATGATTATTCAGAAATCGTGAGATGCGGTCTGGTGTGATGTAGGTTTCAGAAAAACATTTTCTTTATCGTGCTAACGTTTCGATCTTTATTGAGATCATCTTCAGGGCCTGGGATTTACAAACATTGTTTAAATTTAACAATACATGTAGGATGTGGAAAAAATTGAATTTATACAATGCAAAAAATAATTTTTATATTCAATGAAAGTATTTCTTCTTACTCAAAATGTATGACCTTCAACAACTGCATGTTGTGCCAAGGCAATTTCATTGTTTTTACTAGTTTGGACTGTGTATTTATGTTGATAAATTTTTGCAAGCCACACTGGCTCTTTTTTAAAATAAACTGTTATAAAATATTAAAGACTTACGACCACATTTATGGTATAAATTATTTATATGGTTAACTATATGTTGATTTAAAAATGTAAAAAATATTTGTTCTGTGTACAGGCGTTAACTCACCTGAGGAAGGATTAAAATAAATCCGAAACGTTGTGGATAAAAACTGGTTATGGTTTTTTTGAGATGACCAATTACCTTCGAGAAGGAAAAATCATAAGATTAACTGTTGAGGTCGAATATAAGAAAACGTTACTCTAATGTAGAATACGTGAACATTGAATTTAGCATACAATATGTTTAAACCTTTTGCGTAATGTATACTTTGACGTCTTATAGCAACTTTGTACCATTTTTGCTAAATTTGACGTTGACGGATCTACCCCCTCCAAAGTAAAAACATAACTTTGCTCATCCTATCACGCCTAATAATCCTTGGAAGTCAACCGATGCAAACCAACACTGAGTCTATTAGTCAGATCATCATAATGTAACATAATGACAATAATATTTTGTTAATATTTTTTTCCAGAACTGCATGTACCAATGTAACAAAAAAAGTTCGTGCGGTTTTTCATTTGTTGTTTTTTAAATGCCGTTAATCGACAATTTTATTTACTAAATTCGTTATATTTCGTGGTCCGATTGACCAAATAACGTCTTTCAATTAATTAATCTTTATGTAAGGTATTGGTTGTAATAAAAAAGCCAGTGTCACGTGCGGGATTCGAACACACGACCTTCGGCTAAATACGCCGCTGTTCGACCTCTTGAGTTATCGTGACTTCAATTTTTCATTTTTATTTACGTAGGACGATGAGGTGTTTACATCACGTAATATCAAGAGGTTAATGCGTCAGTTCATAAAGAAAAAGTGTAATGAACGGTTCATTGCAAATTATAAAATATTTTCTATCTCACAGCTTAAAAATTCATAATTTGTGCGTGCATACTGTATGAATTTAAGCTTCAGTACTAGTACAGCAGCTAGTAAAATTTGCGTTCGGTGATAAACGATAAGTGAGCGCGCTTCCCAAAAGTGGTTCAATAAATTTGCTTCCCAGAATGAAGATGAACCAAGTCTGATAGACGTTCTGTCTTGAATGATGACGAATTTATGTATGTTATCGAACTTGATCGCACCTAATCATATTACACCATTTCTCCAGATTTTACATTGGTTAACTGAAACTTAATAAATTATGTGTTACAAAAAACCAAACCACATTTTTTATCAAATAAAAATTATAATATTTTATAATTGATAATTATTTTATAATTAAATTATAATATTTTTTATTATTAAAAATATTATTTTATTTTTTTCATAGGCGCAATTCAACTCATTGGAAAAAATGAATGGAAAAAAAACCAGTGTCTGCAAAACTGATTGAGGAATTTAAATAGTAAGGATAAAGATGGGATGTGTATGTTGCTTAATATTTTTAAAAAGTTGGATCTTACTTACAGTTTGTTGTTTTGAAGGATCCAAATTTCAAGGTTAGAGCTTATCACCAGAAATGAATGAACAATGAAAGAGTGGACCCGCCGCCGATCCACCGCCAACGCGTTGTTCCATGGGAAGCTGGTTTTTAATGTCGTTCAATTTTGAACGTGAATTATAACACAACTAAATATTTACACACAACTAATTTTTTTCTAAATATTTAGTTGAGTTGTAATTCACGTTTTCGCATGTTCAAAATTAACTGGCATTAAAACGTGCTTCTCATTGGTTGGCAGGTTCACTTAACCTTTTGTGTCAACTCAACAGATGTGGTTGGAAATGCTTCTACCTGATGATGAGCTTTAAGCATGAAATCCGGCCGTTGAAAACAACAAACTGTGAGTAAGAAATAACTAAAAAAATGAGGAATTGGTTGTTAAGCCATCCTGCATTACAGGAATATATCTCTATCAGTTAAATTTTACAAAATCATATCTACATTCAGAAAAGTAATTATTCAAAATTAAGCTCCTTTGTGTAAACAGCAGTGTAACTTTTTTTAAGCCTTTATTTTTTAATTTCGTACATAATTACAAATTTGAGTGGCAGTGGCAGAGCCACATTACCTACAACTAGAAAGTCTAGATTGTTTAATTTGTGATAAATAGTTGCAGGGAGGTTTTTGAGAAGTAGGAAAAAGTTAAAAACAAACAACAACACTCATTTAACGAAGAGAATTCACAAAATAGATTTTGCGGGCCCAGGTAAGTTAATAAATAAAAAAAGATTCTGAACATTTACAGACCACAAATTATAGAAATATCACACCACTTAATGGAGTATAACAAATGTCATAAAAATCACAGGTCCGTCTCGAAGCAGAATGTTCTTTACATGCTGGTGCTTTTTGTTTTATTTTTTCTTTAAGAGGCGAAACAGCAGAGGTCATATAAATCCTCAGGGTGCCGGTGTTTTTGAAAAAAATCCCAATTGTAAGTATGTCGGGTTCGAATGCAGGGCCGCTGGATTCGAACCCTGGACCTTTACCTTACAGAGATGAGCGCCGTGTCAGCGACTAAACCTTCCGGTCACCGACGCCCCCAATTATTGGTTATTATTATTGTTATTAAATGTTACGTTATTATTATTGTTATTCAATTCCTGTAGTTTCAAAACGAAAACATACTGATAATTTTTGGACAAATATTTTTATCAGATGTGTTTTCCCCATTCTGACAGACCAAAGTTAGAATATTTGGAGCAAAATTGTCGGAACGAACCGAAATATGAGTTCTGATGAGCCCTCAGACTTCATGAAGAAATCTCACAAAACAAAAAATACTTTGTTTCATATGTTTTATCTTCACTGCAGGTTTAATGATTTTGTTTTAATGGAGACTTTTCGCCCTGGAGTTTTATTTTTATTTCAACACTAAATAGTTCCTGCGTGTGGACATAATGGGCTTAGAAGGGCGGAAACGGCTCGTTATCTAAACACCCACCTGCTTGCCAAGAATATTAATCTGCGTGGGATCCGTCCTACGCTCTTCGGACGTACGTAGAAAGGCTGTTAAGCCCCCGGGTGGTTCGTGCTTGAAGTGAGAGGAGGAATTGTTTATAAGCGCGTTACTTGTCAACTGAGAGTCAGCTCGTCTGAAGGACTTGCAAACACTCGAGAGGGGGTGCTTAAAATTCGGATCGAGAGGACTTTTTTATGCACATACAGTTGAAAAAGTTCTTCAAAGTGGTAGCGAATGGTTGATACCATATTTCGCTCCCTTAACTTTGCCCCATCTTTATCTCTTTGAAGAATTTCAATTTCCTGAAATTACTGACATTTAGATCAAATCTACAATTATCAGCAATTTTCATATTCTTGCTAGAGATGCATTGTTAAATATACAATAAAGTATAATCAACGAGTTTAAAATTTGTTAAATAAAACACATCCTTTTTTAATTACAATCAGATATACTTTTTATCTATTCTATCTTGGTTGAAATGAAAAAGTTAGTGGTGTCACGAGCGGGATTGGAACCCGCGACTTTCGTCTGAAGACAATTATAACTGGTAAACATATATGGATACTTAAATAATATTATTTATTACCTAAATCCTTTACTTTTTTTGAAAAAGAAGGAAGGAGAAGAACATCCTCCCTCATACGTACTATCTTATACTCTTATACTGACGGAGCGATTTTGCCGAGTCCCGTCAGAGAACTGAATTCTTACCTTATATAATATTAAGCCGGGAATACACTTACCCGATGTAACGCTATGCGACGCTACCCGATGCAAATCCAAAGCCCAATTTTCCATAAGGTTGTATGTACTACCCCCGTGCACGTCTGCCCGATACTAACGCTACCCTACTCTACGCTCTGCAATCCTCACTGTCCAGATTTTCGTCGGGTAGCATCGAGTACAATCGAAGACAAAAGAACCGGATACTCATATTTTTATTCAAACTACATGTATTATTGTCGTAATATTAATTGCAGCAAACTTATTTTAATATAAACCAAATTAACCGAGAACAAAAATTATTAGTTTCTATTTTAAAAAAAAAATAATTTTAATGGTTTGGTAGAAAATTGATCAAAACATCGGAATACCAATTTTTGATATAATGAATTTAACTAACAATTTATTACACAGTTTTGCTCATAAAATGTAACTAACAATTTACTTAATAGTTTTGTTCATAAAATTACACACCATTTTCGTCGAATCAGTACAGGATACTCATATTTTTGTAGTTTATTTGTACCTTTGTATATGTAATTTTGTCGTTTTATTAACTTCAACATACTTATTTTAATATAAACCAAATTAAACGAGATCAAAAATTGATGAGTTTTTATAAAAATTATTTAATTATGATGGTTAGGTTGAAAATTTATCAAAACACCGAAATAAGTTTATTTAAAACAATTAAATTTTACTAACCTGTATTACATGGTTGTGCTCACAAAATTTAACTAACAATTTATTGTATGGTTTGTCATAAAACTACACCATTTTCGTCGAGTAGTGTCAGAATAGAACACTCATATTTTTTGTAGTTTATTTCAACCTATGTATATGTAATTTTATCGTTATATTAATTACAACACATACTTATTTCAATATAAACCATATTAAACGAGATCACAAATTCATAAGTTTTTATAAAAATTATTTAATTATAATGGTTAGGAAGAAAATTTATCAAAACACCGGAATAACTTTATTTAAAACAATTAAATTTATTACATGGTTGTGCTCATAAAATTAATCAAAACACCGGAATACCATTTTTTGATACAATGAATTTAAATAACAATTAATTTCATGGTTTTGCTCGTAAAATTACACCATTTTCGTCGAGTATCGTCAGAATAGGACACTCGTATTTTTTGTAGTATATGATATTTTTGTAGTATATAATTTCAACCTATGTATATGTAATTTTGTCGTTATACTAATTACAACATACTTATTTCAATATAAACCGTACTAAACGAGATCAAAAATTCATAAGTTTTTATAATAATTATTTAATTATAATAGATAGGAAGAAAATTGATCAAAACACCGGAATAACTTTATTTAAAACAATTAAATTTAACTAACCATTTATTACATTGTTGTGCTCATACAATTTAACTAACAATTTATTGCAAGGTTTTGCTCAAAATAGTGCATTAATAACAAAAGAGGCGTTGCGATTGTGATAGTGATTATTGTGATACCTGCTGTGTGACGTGGCGTGCGCTTGACGTCGTATAGATGTGCACAACCTACCAAAACGTGGCAAGGCGTCGGGTAAGTGTGCTCTCGGCTTTAGGGAGGGTATACCTCGGGGAAGCAAATTTGGCCTATTTGTAGTTTCAATATTCACTGCAGATATTCCTATTGTCACACATACTTTTGCTGATGGTAAGTGATTCTTACACGTAATTTCGACCCTTCAATTAATACTTCATACAACGCCTGAATGATTTAACAGCATGGTTCACAAAGTGGAGAATGCAGAACCTAACGAAAATGGTACAGATAAATTTTATCTTTTGTAAAAATATCCGACCTACAGGGAGTAGAAATGGATCTCATTGCCTGCCACTGACCTTGTGCGTTATCTTGTTTCAAAAAGACAGCAAACAAACTGACGTTATAAACTATTAAAAAGACTATTGACTCATGATAAAAATTAGACATTGAAAACATACTTTCAATTTACAAGACAGTGATTGGACCTCTCTGAGCGTACGGTTGTGAAGTGTGGGGCTCAACCAAAGATTCCAATTCCCAATGTCTCCAATCAATCCAATCTAAAATTCTCTGCCAAATTTAAATCCTCCTTTTTACGTTTCCAATTACACTATTCATAAAAACCTACACATCCCTTTTGTACATGAACTCATCAAAATCCGCTATAAAAAATTTCATCATTCTCAAAACACACAATAATCTATATGTACAACAGTTATCACTTCCTACCGTACCTGAAGATCTTCCAAGACGATTGAAGCCAAATTTGCTCTGAGACCATCTCATTGAGTGAAGATTGAAAAGATTTCATTGTGAAGGAGTGTTGCCACTGGACAACTTTTATAAGAGACTCAAATGACAAATTCAACATATATGAACATATTTACTTAATACAATATTTGTAGTTGTAACTATCAAAAAAATATATTTAAAAAAAAACGAAATCAGAAGAACTCTCAAACATAAGTTCAGTAACAATAAGTAGTAAGATATAGTAAGTAGTTTATTATTTATTAAATTCACTAATTTCGTGGTCCGCTTGACCAATTAATATATTACAATTAATTAAGGTTTTTAGTTGAGATAAAAAAGTCAATGGCACGAGCGGGATTCGAACCCACGATCTTCGGCTAGATACGCCGCTGCTCTACCACTTGAGCTATCATGACTTCACTAACTTCCATCTCAACCTCACCTCTCGAATTTTTCCTCCTTTTTGCCATTTTTCAAATGTCGTGTAATCGGATTGGATTCTCGGCGACAAATGATTCAATTCAAATTCAATAGGTGGGGTTGAGATGGGAAGTTAGTGTCCGAGTGGATCGAGGTCACGATAGCTCAAGTGGTAGAGCAGAGGCGTATCTAGCCGAAGATCGTGGGTTCGAATCCCGCTCGTGCCATTGACTTTTTTATCTCAACTAAACACCTTAATTAATTGAAATTTATTATTTATTTTAAATCTATTAAAACATATTCATAGGTAATACATTGTGAGTGTGCCCAATTGTCTTATTAAAAATTAATACTTCACCCACTAACTTGACTAAGACTATCAGTTTTCAGACGTTCATAATCCAAGCCAATTGGAAACAGGGATTGGATATCAGCTTCAAGTATGGGGCTAAGTTAGTGTATTAATTATCAGAAATCACCCCCCTGGTCGTATATCACCCGGCGATTGTACAGTGCGCATAGTTTCGCTGGTGGCAGCCTACCAATAAGTCAATTTGACGTTTATACGAGCGGGAGAATATCCGTGGAACGCAGGCCGCTCTCGACAAAATTTTATTTCCTCGGCAAACAACGCCTCCGGCTGTTGAAAAACTCGTCTCTTGGCTCTTTTTAATGAACTCTTTTCGAATGATGTGTTACCATTGTTCAATGAGTGAAAAACGTTTTGTATTATATTATTTCTTTCTCTAACATGATGTCATTGTATTGACCATTGAAAATTTTGTTCAAATATTATTGGTAGAAGTATATTTATCTAAAAGTCATCATAAAGTCATAAAGTACACTGATATCCTTAAAATATTACATAATTACCAACAGCTGTTTTAAATGCGCACACAAATCGCTTAGTTCATATTGAGATGACCCGAAGAACATTCACCGGGGAAAAATAGGGTAAATCCCTTAACGGTAAATATAAAGATTCTATTTAAAGAATATTATTAATTATTACTTTTTTGAAAAGCGGTATTGTCATAATGTTGTATATCTTTGACGATTATTTGACATTTAATGACTTGCTCATTTTGGTATAAGCCCGTATAAGGATTTACTTATTTCTTATTAATTAAGGAATAATTTCACAAAAATGTATGGCCGCAAAACAAGTCTTATAGGTGTCCGAGGAAGATGATAGTAAAAGATAAAGTATGAAGTTAAATCTAGACAGGATCGTTCCTCTAACTCTTCTTACTTCGTCCCACTTTTCTTCTCGCATTTCATCTCATTTCCTCTCACTTTTTCCAACTTTTCCATCTTCTCACTTTTCCTCCTCTCACTGTCACCGATCTAACAAGAAAGATGAAACGGACTTGAGCAGCCTCTCATTCTCTCACTCCTCTACTTCCTCTCACTTTTCTTCTTTAAGTTCCTCTTACGTCCTTTCAGACCTCTCACTTCCTCTCATTCCTCTACTGTCTTTCACTTCTTACAACCTCTCATTTTTCTCCTTTAACTTCCTCTTACTCCTCTCACTGTTGTCTACTTACTTCATTTCAGTCCTCTCACTTTCTCTTTTTCCTCTTACTCCTCTACTTCCTCTCACTTCTTCTTACTTCCTCTCACGTTTCTCCTTTAAATTTCTCTTACTCATCTCATTTCATCTTTATCTTCTCTCTTTTCTCTTCTTACTTCATTTCAATCCTCTCACTCCTCTACTTCCTCTCACTTTTCTTCTCTAACTTATTCTTACTCTTCTTACGTCATTTCAGTGCTCACATCTCTCATTCCTCTCACTTCTCTTCTTCCTCTCATTTCCTCTCACTTTTCTCCTTTAACTTCATCTTACTCCTCTCACTTTTCTCATCTTGCTTCATCTTACTCCTCTCAATTGTCTCATCTTACTCCTTTCACTTTTCTCATCTTACTCCTCTCACTTTTCTGATCTAACTCCTCTCACTTTTCTCATCTTACTCCTCTCACTGTTCTCATCTTACTCCTTTCACTTTTCTCATCTTACTCCTCTCACTTTTCTCATCTTACTCCTCTCATTTTTCTCATCTTACTCCTCTCACTTTAGTCATCTTACTCCTCTCACTTTTCTCATCTTACTCCTCTCATTTTTCTCATCTTACTCCTCTCACTTTTCTCATCTTACTCCTCTCACTTTTCTCATCTTACTCCTCTCACTTTTCTCATCTACTCCTTTCACTTTTCTATTTATATTTATTTATTATTAGCTCTACCACTTGAGCTATCGTGACCTCGATCCTCTCGGGCACTAACTTCCCATTTCAACCGCACCTTTTGAATTTTCCCTCCTTTTTGCCATTTTCAAATGTCGTGTAATCGGATTGGATTCTCGACGACAAATGAAATGGCCACGGAGAGCTTTAGTGAAGTATACTTCATTTCAAATTATTAAATTCACTAATTTCGTGGTCCGCTTGAACAATTAAGATATTAGAATTAATTAAGGATTTTAGTTGAGATAAAAAAGTCAATGGCACGAGCGGGATTCGAACCCACAATCTTCGGCTTGATATGCCGCTGCTCTCCACTTGGGCTATCATGACCTCGATCCACTCAGACACTAACTTCCCATCTCAACCCCACCATTTAAATTTTCCTCCTTTTTGCCATTTTTCAAATGTCATGTAATCTATCTATCGCCGAGAATCAAATAGATTACACATTTGAAAAATGGCAAAAAGGAGGGAAAATTCAAAAGATGGGTAGTTTGTATCCGAGTGGATCGAGGTCACGATAGCGCAAGTGGTAGAGCAGCGGCGTATCAAGCCGAAGATCGTGGGTTCGAATCCCGCTCGTGCCATTGACTTTTTTATCTCAACTAAAAACCTTAATTTTTTTTATTGTTCATTCCAGGCATTTTTCAGCCTGACTAAGGCGATGTATAGTAATTCTTGTCATACAGAAGTGCTGCTCTTCATATTACGTTTTGTTCTTCAAATTATCCTTTATTAAAATTTTATGAGCTAGGGCGGGATTCATACCGAGAACCGCTAGCGTGACAAATACGAGTCGTGCTCCCTAAACACTTGGCCATCGCGTTCCCAGCCTGAAATTATTTGTGATTATTTTTCTAATACACAACAATTACATTGAAATGGTGATGATGAGTATGGATACTGGAAAGTCTGGACTTTTGTTCTCCAAGCACTGGAGCCTCTTCTGGCTTATTGTACTTTCCTATTTCCTCAGTTCAGTGCAATCGACAAGATCCTTCTCCTAAGAAGTGCTAGGTCTATGTAGGGTATCTTCGTAGAGTTCATTAGACAGGTGAAAAAAAGAAGACAAATTGCGGGGTTCACCGAGCTTTCGGCACTTTATAGTGCCATCATCAGGGCCTATTTTATTACAAATTCAATTAAATACACCGTAACATACAATTAACAATTAAAAAATGATATGCATACTTTCCCAAGGATGAAGAAAACTATTAAAATGGAAAACTATTGTACAAGCGTTTTGTGTTATTGAGGTTACTCAAGGTTATTGAGCACATGGCCAGCGTAATGCATTTTTGACGGTGAAAACATACATCTACATAAAGTTATAAGTAATTATTAACAAACAATATATTTGACAGTGAAAACAATATTTTATAGTAAAGTAAAACAATACTTCGCTAAAAATCCATATGACTAAAAGTATTTTTTTGTTCTGTCTAGCGATTTCTTACAGGTACATTTGTGATCACAGAGAATATATTTAACCTTTGTTCTACGACTTACGGATCAAAATGACCCAAACATTTCAAAAACGCGCGTGTGTCAGAGGGATCGGAGGGGGTTGAGGCTTTGAGTAGCTTTCCTTCTAGTCTTCCTGTAGACGTGGACGCCACTGGAATCCTTTTCAAAGGTAAGTGACTTTGTTATATTCGAAGAAAGTAAGAAAAAACATGGTATGGGTCAATATGACCCCACGTTGTACGACATGTTCTTTTAGTTTTAGTTCAAATTTAATTTCTTTTCTATAAATTTAATTAGTTTTCTCGATGCTTTTCTTTGTAATCTTTCTGGATTGTTTCAGCCATGGCAAATAGTTCACATTTTGTACCTGACGAAGAAATTCGACGAGAAATAGAAATATCAGTGATAACGAAAACGAGGAATACTCTTCTGAAGAAGTGACATACGGTGAAGATGAAATGATTTGTTACCAAACGACAATGATAAACCTGACAATTTCGACGTTCTTCCTGAAGACGATGCGTTCTTAGAGGACCACTTTAGGCCAGAAAATTTTTCAAATTTAGTTTCTGAAGATAGAGAACAAAGCAGAAACTTTGTGTTGAGCAAATTTCTCTAAACTATCTGGACTGATACCGATCTTTTACCGTCCAGAAACGTCAGAGTAGCTTCAAAGAATATGATTACCCATTGCCTGGTGCCAAAGGAAATACTCGGAACCTTATAGATGAGGAACCATTGTATTCCTTATTCATCAACCATTGATTGATGTCATTGTAAAATGTACCAGTGAAGAGATTGGTAGAAAAAAAACTCAATACAAGTCTGACCAGCGCTATATCCGAACCACAGATGGTCTTGAAGTCAAAGCCTTTTATTTTTTAGCGGCGTTAAGAGGGATTTGAACCTGAATGTCTCAGGCATATTTTGTCGTCCATTTAGACCATAGATTTTTCGAGCAGTGATGTCCAAAAACAGATTTGTCTTCCTTCTTTGCTTTCCGTTTTTCGGAGTATGTATGTCATTTTTGTTCCTTGTGATACTGTGTTCCATTTTTTGTGAAGTTACCTTTTTCATTTTAATTTTATAAGAATTTAATTTGCACTTTACGAAGAAGTTTGACTGTAGTTTTTTTTTTTTTTTTGGGGGTCATTATTAATAATTAATCATAGCAAAATCAATTGTGTGTCAATCAATTTCACAGGAAGGCAAATATTCTTTTGGGGGGGGGGGTTTGGGTAGTCCCCATTACCCATGACCCTAGTATTGGTGGAATGGTGATACCAGCAGCGCAAAACCGGAACCCGGGAAACGAGGAGTGCACTACCCCGGCACCACGAACGGCACCGAAAGGAGGGTGGAGATGCTTTTTTCCCCCTCACTGGAGGGTGTGGATAAAAACCATGTACATAAAAAACAACCTAATATGGATGGAAAAGTCCACGTCCTCAAGGGATAGGGGCTAACGCGCCCTGCATCCCTCTCGTCACGCCCGCCGCCGCCAAGAGCAGGCTATATATCGGATCTATTTTGCTTTTATATACGGAATATATATTTGGTACGGCTGACAAAAAGGCCGTCACAATGGGCGGAGCTCTCTTGCGCAGCCAGTAGTTGCTAGTTTGATCCAACTGTGCCAGGAAGGCGATTTTGGGCATATTTTTACTATCTGTCTGTTGTAACTTAATTATCATGTACGTTGCCAACTTCTTAATTCTAACTTTTATTGGGGGCTCTGCAGCTTCGGCTTGTATAGCAATTGTAGGAGAGCTTTGCAGGCAACCTAATATTAGGTGCTTAGGCATTTATTTGTGAATATTTGTAGCTTATTAATTTGGGTGTCTGCAGATTGGCCAAAAAAACAGCCCCGAAATCCAAAACCGACCTGATGGTGGACCTGTAGAATATAAGGAGTATGTTGTACAATTTCTCTCCTTTTTCTAAAAGCGACTTTATGTGTGTAGTTTTGTAGATAATATCAAAAACTCGAAGTTAATTTTTTACAAAGAAAGATTTTGGGATTAGAATTTTTCCTAGCTAGACTGTACTTTATTGTGATTACAATGTGTTTTAAAGCACTTATTTTGAAAAAATGCGGTTTTGTAACCTACAAGGTTAATAAAAGTAAGAACTTTTAAAGTTTAAAGTTCAAAAAAAGTTATTCATATTTCCCAAAAATGTTGAAAAATATGACTCATTGCACTTAGAAAACAAAAACAGAGTTGGGTCAAAATAACCCGAGGTTGTTGTACATATCCGGGCGTTTCACGGTGTTGACCAAAGGTTAAAACTAAAATTACAGCTATTTATTGTACGTTAATAATTACTTATAATTTTATGTAGATGTCAGTTTTCACCGTCAAAAATATATTATGCTGGACATGTGCTCCATAACCTTAAACCCAAAACGCTTGTACAATAGTTTTCCATTTTAATCGTTCTCTTCATCCTTGGGAAAGTATGCATATCATTTTATTACATTAATTGTTAATTGTACGTTTCTGTGTATTTATTTGAATTGGTAATAAAATAGGCAATAAAATGGCACTATAAGGTGCCGAAAGCTCGGAGAACCCAGCGTGTAGTCTTCTTTGTTCACCGGTCTATGAAGATTGGCACCCTACGCAGATTATCTGCGATCAACGAACATCATATTTTCAAGTAGTAGGTCCATTGACTGTCGTTCCTACAATTCATTTTCCTGGGTTTTCTTTGAATCCAAGTAATGTCTCCATTGAGTGGTTGCTTCCAATTCGAAGATGATATAGGTTGCTGTTTCTTTCTTCTCCCTCCTCATTGCATAACCTACAAATAGGGTCATAATTGAATATACCATTGTGTGTAGACGTTTTCTCAGTTGCCAATGACTGGTAAATATTACTATCACTATTCTGAGTGTACCCCTCTCTAATTGTAGCAGTGAGTTTGCCAGTCTTGGGCACGGGTCGTTTTAGCATAACTTACTGTGTCTAGCACCTCTAGAGTTTACCTACTTATCCTTTTGCCTTTTTTGGATCCATTCTGTGATGGAAGATAATGTTTGTTTTTGCTATCCCACGAATAGATTCAGGGTCTATATATGATGTTACCAATCTTCTTGCCAGTGTGTCTGCCTTTTCTTACTCAAAATAACTTTGTGACCTCATAAGTTGATGTCATAAGTTCGTTCTGTTTCCCTAGGTTTTGGAGATTTAGGATGCATTCACTAATTTGGATTTGACGTTTTACCTTCTAATAGCTGCTTGATGATTCCATCTTACGATGTTTGATCAGTGTACCCTCTTTTAGGATTTTGTAAGGCACAAGCGTTGATAGCATGCATTTCAGCTTGAAAGGCCGAGGGGTGCTTGATTGCTCATATTTTGGGCTTGTACAGAAAACGCCTGTTCATTTTTTTTCTTTTTTTTAAATAAAATACATGGTGTCCTTTTTGTATGGCCAGGCTGAATTTTTCTTGATCCAATGGCGCCTTAAGAAAAACAAAAAATACGTGTTTAATATTTTTTGTTCTAGTTTCAAATTCAAAGTAATTATTCTTTTTTATCTAAAGTTTTTGGTTGAGATGAAAAATTTGTGTCCCGAACGGGAATCGAACCCACGACTTTCGGCTCAATACGCCGTTTCTCTAACCACTCGATCCCCTTGGATACCAACTCTCCATCTCAACCTACGACCGTTCGAATTTTCCGCATTTAACCATATTTTGATGGGTCCGAGTGGATCGGTGATCTTTTCATCTTTTCGCAAGGCAGGCAATTCGAACATAAAATATGATTAATAAATAGCAAACCAAATGACTGTTTTTTTCCGAACTTTTTGCCATAACTTGACCAATTTAAAATCCGATTGCACCATTATTTTGAGCGTAAAATATCCTTTGCAATGATGTATCACGAAGTGTACGGTGGTATTTGAAATTTTGAAGTTGAACGGGCCTGAGGTACCCTGTGTAATTTTTCTCTCCAAAAAAGGTAAAAATTTGAATCTAGACTAAAAACTAGTAAACACTTTTTTTTGAGCCATCTGTCTACCGACAGAAGCGTTTCTCGGATCATGTCAGACATTTCTAACGATGGATGTCTGATTTTATTAATTGTTGTTTGTGTACATGCAGAAATGCAGTGTTTATTTT
Organism: Cimex lectularius; assembly: GCF_000648675.2. Classification (NCBI taxonomy): domain Eukaryota; kingdom Metazoa; phylum Arthropoda; class Insecta; order Hemiptera; family Cimicidae; genus Cimex; species Cimex lectularius. The sequence continues at coordinate 1,012,838 of NW_019392691.1, forward strand.
CCACCCGATTTGACTATGTCTTCCTTTTTTTAGTTTTTACTCGCTTCTTCTTGTTCATATTGCCAACGGAGATAGAGTTACCAGTGTGCAATTTCAATGCGACTTACAGAAATTATAACGCGGTAATAAAAAAAGCAGACCATTTAGATTATATACATTTTGTAACAATTGTAGACGTTGAAAGTTCAAAAGTTCAACAAATAAGTTTTCGATGGTTCTTTTGTTTCGATCTTGTGATAAAAAATGTAGAAACTGGATTTTCTGATTGTCAGTAATTTGCAGTATTTTGGTTCAAATTTCAGATCTCTGTCTAGAATACCAAGAAATATGTCATTACGTACATACCAGCAGGAGGCCACAAATAAAACTGCCACTGGAAAAAGTACACAAATTATTGGGTTGTCCGGAAAATAATGCAGGATTTTGGTATTAAACAAAAAAAAAGAAACTAGTTACTTTAAAGCAATGTTCTTTAATCAAAATAATTTCCCATACTCTCAATACATTTCTCCCAACGTGTTGGTAACTTATTAATTTCGTCTGAGTAGAATTCAGAATTTTTAGAATTGATAAAGTCAATAAATGCGTTTTCCAGTTCCGTTTGATTTTTGAATATTATGTGTTGTAAGTAGTGGTCCAGGTGTCTAAAAAAATGGTAGTCAGTAGGCGAGAGGTCCGGAGAGTAGGGTGGGTGAGGCAAAGTTTCATAGCCAAGCTCCAATAATTTTTGTGACGTTACACGTGACACATGTGGTCGAGCGTTGTCATGCAACAAAATGGGCCCTTTCCGATTGACCAAAGAGGGCTTCATTACTGCCAATTTCTGATGCATGGTATTAATTTGGTTACAGTATGATTCAGCATTGATGGTTTCGCCAGGATTTAAGAAGCTGTAGTGTATTAAACCAAATGAAGCCCACCATACCGTAACCATTACCTTTTTTTGATGAGTTGGGGGCTTTGGAAAATGTATTGGAGCTTCTCCTTTGTCGAGCCACTGTCCAGAATCCACTTTTCGTCACATGTAACAATTCTGGCCAGAAATGGGTCATTTTTGTTTCGACAAAGAAGTGATGCACAAACATCAAAGCGCTGATTTTTTTGGCGATCGTTTAATGAGTGTGGAACCCAATTTTCGAGTTTTTTCACTTTTCCAATCGCCTTGAGGTGGTCAGCGACGGTCGTTTTACTGACTTTGAGTTGCTCTGCAAGTTCTCGAACAGTTGTTTTGGGGTTTTCTTCCACCACTGATCGCAGAACATCATCATTAAGAGAGGAAGGCCTTCCACGACCTTCTTCATCTTCAAGGCTGAAATCTCCCTCCCGAAATTTTTTAAACCACCTTTGCACAGTGCACTCATTAACACAACCCTCGCCCCAGACTTGGTTAATGTTTCTAGCCGTTTGGGCTCCGCTTCGGCCGAGTTTAAACTCGTAAAAGAAAATCGTACGAAATTCTCGCTTTGACATTATAAGGATGACTGAATTATTTCCAAGTAGCGGAATGCTACAGAGGTAAACAAACAATATCATTTGGAAGAGGATTAATAAGTGTTGACATTCATACAAATGAGTAATCCTGTAAACGTAAACAGAATATTTTATATAGATTTTTTTTAATGAAAACTTAAAATCCTGCATTATTTTCCGGACAACCCGATACTTGTCAGCACAAGTAATATTTTAATGCATTCAGATTGCCCGCATTAAATTCACAAATTATATAATGATGCCTCACTCAATAACCTAAGCAGAAAATCTTTTAAAAAAAGGAAACAAGTTTTCCCGCTTTTCTCACATAATAGTAGTATAATCAATGGTTACTTTAAATTTGAATGCGCTAGGAATTAAAAGAGAAGGCAGGGTTGCAATTTCACATGAAAGGGATGATGTTCCTTTATTGTTGTCTCCTTAATACCCGGAGTGGCGGCTCTTAGCCCGGCCATTAAACGAATGCCCAACAGACCCATTTAAGGTAGAGCGTAAGCCGCATGCTTAATTATGACTTGCAAAGCCTTCTCTTTCTTTTCGCTATGGCTTGTTTAGAAAGATGTCCCAATTGTACAATCAGTAAAACACCTGCTTTTACGTATTTTTTTAATTTGCTAGTTTCGTTTAATCATTGATACTAAAACTAAACATTTGCCAGATGAAAACAAAGTAAATGCAATTGGCGTAAGCAACTAAGCTGAGGTATCCGCCCTTCCAGATAAGTGTAACTTGTTAAGTGGACACCTTAGTTTACTGGACGTTGCTGATGTACCGGCATGGAAGATTCAATTTCTGAGTATTTAACACCTCTACTTAGGCACTAAGGCGGCCCATTACACTCTGAACGACATTTGTCGGTCGATAAAAAAAAGTCTGCAGATATCGCGGTGTCGGCCTTGGTTCCTTTCACGCTAGACGACACTAGGTGTATTCACGATCTTTGTGTTAACCATGTTAACTCTGTCAAGTCCTGTTAGATCGAGAAAAATGATGACGTAGACTTGTAAGAATCGGCTAATTAACATTGCTCGATCTAACAGGCCAGGGCGAATGTTAAAGCCAGAAACACACTTACCTGATGCTACGCCATGCGACGCTACCCGACACCTTGCCAGGTTTTGGTGGGATGTGCACATTTATCCGACGCAAGCACACGTCGCGTACAGTCCACAGCGTTTATCACAATAATCACTATCACAATCGCAACGCATCTTTTGTTCTTAATGCACTATTTTGAGCAAAACCTTGTAATAAATTGTTAGTTAAATTTTATGATCTAATAAATTGTTTGTTAAACTTAATTGTTTTAAATAAAGTTTCCCTAACCATCACAATTAAACGATGTTTATAAAAACATGCATTTTTCATCTCGTATAATTTGGTTTACATTAAAATAACATGTTGTAATTAATATAACGACAAAATTACATGTACTTAGTTTGAAATAAACTACAAAAAATATGAGTGTCCCGTTCCGATGCTACCAGACATTACAAAATGGTGTAATTTTACGAGCAAAATTATGAAATGAATTGTTAATTAAATTTTATGAGAAACCGTGTAATAAATTGTTCCAATTTTAGTACATGTACCGCCGAAGCGAGTACAATAAATTGCTAGTTAAATTCATTATATCAAAAAATCGTATTCCAGTGTTTTGATTAATTTTCTCCTAAACCATTGGTTTTTTTATTAATTTAAAAAAACTAATTAATTTTTAATCACAGTTAATTTGGTTTATATTAAAATAAGTATGTTGTAATTAATATAACGACAATAATATATGTAGTTTGAATAAAAATATGAGTGTCCGGTTCTTTTGTTTTCGACTGTACTCGATGCGACCCGACCGAAATCTGGACGGGGATCGCAGAGCGTCGGGTAGTTAGCGTGGCTTGACATCGGGTAGATGTGCACGGGGGTAATGGAACCTTATGGAAAATCGGAGTTTGGATTTGCGTAGGGTAGCATCGGGTAGCGTCGCATGGCGTAGCATCGGGTAAGTGTGTTTCTGGCTTAACTGTTAGGTCGAAAATGTAGTCACATTGCTATCCGTTAGGGTAACCAACATGGCAGCTATGGATTTATCAGCTGTTTTTTGTTTGGATGTATTTTTATTCTTAAATACGCATTAATTAAATCAGACCAATACATTTCTTTTGTTAATTTCTGACCTTTCCTTATACTCTCATAATAAATACTTGTCATATCCTTTAAAGTTGTACACTGTGAGACCTTAGGATACAAGTTAGGTATGTCGACTTGAAGCGTGCCATTTGTTAGGACTTTTGAGAGCATAGATAGCATTTGAATGAAAGAGTTGATTAATTTTCCTTTTTTATTCACTTCTGGCATCTTACCATGTATCACAAAAGAAAACCAAAACAAACAACAACATGCCTTCAAGGATGTTATAGCTTTATTTTTGGTTCTACTAATCTTCACGCGCATCATTGCGGAAAAATTACGTTTACCATGCTAAGAAAATAATTGGGCGTAGAAAAGAACATTTCTCTATTGGAGTTAACACGAGTTAACATCTTACAAACATCGTGAATACCCCTACATAATCTATTTATCGGTATAGTTGTATCCTGGAACGCTACTTTTTTGGTTATTGTACCGTCGTTTACGAGAAAATTGGCTGTCTAGCCCAGAAGGGTAGCTATGTCGTCACGACCGCGAGAGGGATCCCTCTCCAACCCCAGAACCTGAAGGAGTCAGTCGAATACGAGGGTTAAGCTGACTTACATCACGCATTGTTAATTGTGTTGTCCAAATATAGTGCTGTCGTGATGAAACAGTTATTTGTTGCAAAATGGCGAATGCCCTCCTACTCCTACCGGTCATCCTTATCCCTAACGTACATAATCGCGTTTTTTAGACACATCCAATAAACCTGAGAAGTGATAAACTATAAATTGGGTGATGTAACGTTTAACGTCTTTTAGGAGAATTATGGTACCTTGAAAACATTTTTTTCATTTTTTTTCTGTGAGATGAAATGCACTGTCGATACAAATATAGCATTCAACGGCAGATAGCAAGCACGGAGGTTGCATTTAACCTATTCAAATGTTTCGCTGTGGTTCTGAGCTAAATGGAAAATCATTAAAGCTCGACTGAGTCAATTAGCAGCTACGAAGACTTTCAATTTGAGGTCTTATTGTTAGTTTGCTGCGTGCAGCATTACCAACATTTTGGTAATATTGATCGGCTAATTGCTGTGATTGTTGACATTTGAAAATATTGGTGTCAATAAATTAGACTAGGATACTCAGTGGAATCAGAAAACAAAGAAGCTGGTTTATGTTTTGTAATGTTTGATATCACTTCCAGCACCCCCATCTGAAATTGGAGAACTTCTATTTCATTAAAGGTTGATGTAAAGGTTTTTCCTACTACCTTTCTAATCTAGTGAGCTACGTGTATATAGAGGGTGATTCAGGTATAGGATTGGGATCAAATTGGTCTGCTACTGCTACGACTCAGACGAGTGACTATGAACCGGTCACTGGCATCTGAGAAAATGCTTATGTGCTTTTTCATGTTAAAGAACCTTCAACATCTTCATAGTGTTCAAAGTGTTTAAGATGAAGAACCCAAACTTCGGTTTGCCTTGGGTCTTGATCACTTCACTGTCACCAAATACAATTTCACTTTCCACCCCATCTGTTTTAAAATTTTCATGTGCTTCTCTTGCGATTACAATTTATATGCAAGTAATGGCAAATAAAAACAGACAAATTATGTAAACTAAGCAAAGATTTGGATTAATAATTATACAAATATATAGAATGTTTTTCGATTTTGCTATCTAATTTATAAACAAAATAAATATTATACAGGGCGTCCTTTTTAGATGGCCTGGCGGAATTTCTCTTGAAGGAATGACGCTATAAAAAAATCCGTGTTTAATAATTTTTAGTCTAGTTTCAAATTTTTACCTTTTTTCATAGAAAAATTATGCAGGGTACATGAGTCCCGTTTCAACTTCAAAATTTCAAGACCCTATACATCCTGACACATCATTTTAACGGATTTTGTACGCTGAAAACAATGGTTCAATCGGATTTTAAATTGGTAAAAAGTTTTATAACATATTTCGTTTTATGTTTTTTTAACCACTCTTCACTGGTGCTCAGAGCTATAGAGTCATGGGAGATTGATTGAGAACCATTTTCTATCCTTTGCCGCAATTCTTGAACAGAGGTTGCTGGGTTATAATTGGCGAAGTCACAGTTTTTTTAAATCGCCTCAGAGAAAATAGTAAACTGGAGGTAAATCGGGTGACCGAAGACGTAGGGGGCAGGGTAAATAATTTTTTTCATTTCCCTAATAACATAAACGATCTCTGACTGTTAATATGACCTCTAAATATGGTTGATTAATAATTAATTAATTCAATTATTGAATTAGCGTTTTTCCGTGGATTTGCTAATTTTTCCTACTACCTTTCTAATCTTGTGAGCTACGTGTATATAGAGGGTGATTCAGGTATAGGATTGGGATCAAATTGGTCTGCACTGCTACGACTCAGACGAGTGACTATGAACCGGTCACTGGCATCTGAGAAAACATCTACACAACATGGGCATATACAACGATGATCCCATTTGTAGATTATTTAATGATGAGGAGGAAACAGCCACCCATATAACCTTCGAATGCGAATGTTCAATGGAGACATAACCTTGCATACAGAAAAAAACCAACTAGGGAATAGAATTGTTGAAGCAACAGTTAATGGCCTAATACTTCTCAGAAGAAGGATTGAGTCGATTGCTTTGAACTGAGGAATTAGGAAGGTACAATAAGACAGAAGGGTGCAGAGCCTGGGGAGCACAAGCTCTGCATCCTACTATACTCATAATCATCACTGACTCAGTGGTTCTAAAGCTTCGACTTGTAGACTTTGTGTTTGAATAGTGTTTTTCTTGGTACCATTAGTAATGACTACTTCAGTTCATTTCATGATTAAGGTTGAAATTCATATTGTTTAATGTTAACATGGCTCCTACCTATCAAAGGCTGATTTTAAAAGTCAGAAGAAAGAAAATAAATCCCTAGTTGATTTCTAAAAAAGGTTGGGGAGATCTAGTAAGCACATTAACTAACAAATTACAGCCCAGAAAACGTTAAGGGAAAATTTTAAAATAAATATATATGTAGGAATGAGATGATAAATTGATGATTTGAGGATAAACAGCGCAATAAAGGCGTTATTCGAATGTTTAAAGAATCACGAAACATCATAAATTATTTGTTAAACATGGTTTAAACTTCAAAAGTTGACAAGTTTGGAATATTTAAGATTGAATGGAAAAAGTTGCTGAAATATAAATGAAACAAACAAGCCATGTCGATGAGAGTGGATGGAAAATTTGCAACTGAAATTAAATCATAAAACAAGCTAACATATCTAAAAATGTTTGTACAAACTTCCATCCATTATAAAAAACAATCCAAGTAGTTTCCGAATCGACGGTTTATTTGTTAATTAACAGCCGTAAAGAAAACTGAAATGTTCCACCGATGTTACGAACCGATCCTCAAAATCGAGTTTTCACCAAAATTGCCAAGTCAAATTTGAAGGCTCGTGTTCCACCGAAGTGTGCAAGGTGTTTTCCCCAGCGCTTCCAAATCATATCCAACCCTGTTAAAAGTACAATGTTTTCTGGGCGACGTCTAAAGCGAGGAACACACTTACCCGATGCAACTCTATGCGACGCTACCCGATGCAAATCCAAAGTACAATTTTCCATAAGGTTGTATTGCCCCCGTGCATATCTGCCCGATGCTATGCAACCCTATCCTACTCTACGCTCTGCGATCCACACTGTCCAGATTTTCGTCGGGTCGCATCGAGTACAGTCGAAGACAAAAGAACCGGACACTCATATTTTTATTCAAACTACATATATTATCGTCGCTATATTAATTACAACATACTTATTTTAATATAAACTAAATTAACTTTGATTAAAAATTAATTAGTTTTTGTTTAAAAAATTAATTTTTATGGTTTGGTAGAAAATTAATCAAAACACCGGAATACGATTTTTAACTAACAATTTATTGTACTCGCTTCGGCGGTACATATACTAAAATTGAAACAATTTATTACACGGTTTTGCTCATAAAATTTAATTAACAATTTTTTTCGTAGTTTTGCTCGTAAAATTACACCATTTTCTAATGTCGGGTAGCATCAGAACAAGACACTCATATTTTTATTCAAACTACATATATTATTGTCGTTATATTAATTACAACATACATATTTTAATATAAACCAAATTAACCGAGATCAAAAATTCATTAATTTTTATTTTAAAAAAATTAATTTTAATGGGAGTTATAGAAACGACCTACACGTCATGTAGACAACCAGCACTTCAGGTAAGTCGAGCGGGTCAGAGGTGACAGATTATCAGCCAGCCAGATATCCAGGACCGAATTAGCCTAGGGGCCAGAGACGATAAAGCGCCCTTCTTATCCCTTCTTATCATTGCAACCAAACACATCAGCCCTTAGACCAATTAAACTAATTAAACAAATATGTATAAAACCCCTTGTATCTACTACGAAGGGGCTCACTCTTACGGTTGCGTTCTGTCCGTCATAGTGTCGGTTCCACTGTTGTAATCTTTTACAATAAAACTTCCTTTTTTAACAAGTCTCTTCCGCAGATCGATTATTTAACTTGGGTTAGTAGAAATTTGATCAAAACACCGGAATACCATTTTTTGATATAATGAATTTAACTAACAATTTTACATGGTTGTGCTCACAAAATTTAAGTAAGAATTTATTTCATGGTTTTGCTCATACAATTACACCATTTTCGTCGAGTAGCGTCAGAACAGGACGCTCATATTTTTTGTAGTTTATTTAAAACTATGTATGTATAACTTTATCGTTATATTAATTACAACATTCTTATTTTAATGTAAACCAAATTAAACGAGATCAAAAATTGATGAGTTTTTACAATAATTATTTAATTATGATGGTTAGGCAAAAAATTTATCAAAACATCAGAATAACTTTATTTAAAACAATTAAATTTAACCACCAATTTATTACATTGTTTTGCTCAAAATTGTGCATTAAGAAGAAAAGAGGCATTGCGATGGTGAAATGATTATTGTGTTACACGCTGTGTGACTGTACGGGGCGTGCGCTTGACGTCGCATAGATGTGCATTCCCTACAAAACGTGGCAAGGCGTAGGGTAGAATCGGGTAGAGTAGCATTGCGTTGCGGGTAAGTGTGTTCCCGGCTTAAGTCTTCGGTTAACATCTGCATGATCGCTGACAATCTCATTCTTATCTACAATTATTTATTTATTAAGTTATTCTGCATTAGTTTCATTTCATTCATTACAGTAGAAGGATATAGACTATGCGTCATGATTAGACCAACACCCAATTGCACTGATTGTAATAAAACCAAGACACAAATTGAAATGATGGAAAGGACGTACTTTTGATACTACTCTAATGTTATACAAAATAACATTTTTTCATATTTTTGATGTTTATTATTTTTTATGCATGAAAACGACGTACCAATACATAAGGGTTGACGCCTGTAAAACCTTTTAGTTACTCGCAAGGAACCACGAGAGGAGATCCTTATCTTTTAATAAATCTCTTTTTGAACATCATCCGCGACACTGCGTTTTACTACATTTAACATTTTTTCTCTCGACGGTTTATTTCCGTTCTCACCGGCTAGAACGATTAAGATGGAGCGACGACTTGCAAGATCCTGTGTTCAGAGGCAGAGATAATCCAAAGGCCTGAGGACGCGGCGTCTGGACCAATCTTCAACAAAGGAGAAAAGGTAAACCTTGAGTATCTTGGTTCCTGTTTCAAAAACTTTTATGCCTGAAAATCCCTTCAGGACGTAACATAACTTTTATGGGTTAACAGTAATGAGTAAACGAATTATGGGTAAAACGTTATTTAAATGCGCTTCGTTCAAGTTTTCAACATCCGGTGCTAAGGAAAATTTTTGTACGACATCCTTCCCATCTCCTCTGTCATCATTAGCGTATTTCTCACGTCATTTTTCAATTCTGGACTTAGGAACAAAGCAGAGCCACATGAAAAAGTAATAACGTTAAGTGGATAGCACTACAGTTCAAAAGTAGTGGCTACAGGGCTACGCAGAAGCGATTGTTTTTATGTAAGGTACTGGTTGAGATGAAAAAGTGACACGAGCGGGATTCGAACCCATGCCGAAGGCGCTCTCAAATACGTTCTTTTCTAGTTGACGTTGATCGACCTACGTAGTTTAAACTGATATTGAATTGGATCTTCTTGAGGTCATTTTACAGGTGAATAAAGAACATCACTAATTGGGTTTCACCAATCTTTCGGCGAATGTTCCGCCATCTTCAGCAAGTAGGCAAGTAGGCTCATAAATGAGTTTAAAGAAAAAATATGTTCAGAATGCTGCTCTAATGGATAGCATTACCCCCAATGTCATGATGGAAAGGAGTGATAAACCATTTTCATTTAGATCAATCACATATGTTCCTAATGTATCCCCGAGAATCAAGAAATTGTTTAAAGATAAGATGGGGGAAATTGGTATCACGTATAAATTTAAAAATAACCTTAGATGTTTGCATTCAAACCTAAAGGCGAAGCAGCCAATAAGCTCACAGTCGAGTGTGATTTGCAAGGTGTCATGTGCGGGTTGCCATATCCAATATGTTTGGCAAACAAAACAAAAAGTAGAAATAAGAATGAACCAGCATAGACTGGACTGTATAAATAGAAAGAAAACCACGAGATTGGCAACACATGCGACGGAAAGTGGTCATTTCTTCAGGTTGGACTCCCCTAGGATCATGGGCAGAGAGTTGGACCTGGAGAGACGACTACTTTACGAAAAAGTCTTTGTTCATGTAAAGGAAAACACTTGTAATTTACAAATGGATCGACTGGGCTCCATAATGGCATATTCGGGAATCCTGCAACTGTTCATGAATCGAAATAAAGCGCAAAGTGACGTTGGTGTGTCTAATCACACCGGGATTGATAACAGGGATTGTTCCCTTACCGTGTTATAACCGTCCGATGTGTGTCTCAATTTCTTCGAATCCTTGTACATAATTGTAGCTAGTTAAATTATAATTTTAAGTTAAAATAACAGTTAAAAAGTTGTATATATATAACGTATCTGTGTTAAAGAAATACATGTACCTACCTGTATGTGTTAACATAGGGAAAAAAATGAAAACAAAGGATGGACCGATGAGTGTCACTAGACTTTAAGCAAGACTTTTTTTTGTTTTTAATATGTAGATTCATTTTCATCTTCAAAAAAACAACAAACATGTGCAATAAATTTAATTTTCCTAACAGCTGGGTAAAGTACGTAATTGTATTTTGTAATGTATTTATATAAGATGTGTTACGTAACTCTGTTCATGTAAATTTTGTTTTTAATAAATTAGGCCCTGAAGATGGCGGAACATTCGCCGAAAGCTTGGTGAAACCCAATTAGTTATGTTCTTTATTAAAAATAATTTTGCCCGTTGTAACCTAAAATTTGTTTCCATTCCAATTAATCCTCGGCATATCTAGCACACATCTTCCTTCGTCACACTCAGGTAAGTGTCCGCGAGAACATCTGATGGTAACGTTGGGATCCGAGGTGTCTGCCATCGATTCTTGCTTCGAAGTACTAAATTATCGCCGTTAAAAGCTTCCAAGCCATGTCATCAAGTCATTTTCCAGATATTTCTTGCTGCATTTTGCATACAGATGTAAAATAAAGAAAAAATCAAAATATTAGATAGTTTAAATTGATTTAGAATTTTTAAGTAAAGTGTGATGAAAAATTAGTGTCTAGAGCAGAGAAATTATAATATAATTATATGATTATTCGGTTAACTAGGACTAACTAAAACATGTGGATTAATGTTAGTTATTCAGAAATCGTGAGATGCGGCCTGGTGTGTAGGTTTCAGAAAAACATTTTCTTTATCGTGCCAACGTTTCGATCTTTATTGAGATCATCTGACAAATTAACACAAAAATACACAAGATTATTCTTCATTTTTCCTTTGTTACAACTTTAACTTGTTCCATTTTAGGAATAATTTCAATAAATATTGTATTATAGTGGCCAAAAGATTAATTCAAAATTATTCAGAATTCGTGAGATGCGGTCTGGTGAGATGTAGGTTTTAGAAAAAGTTTTCGTCGGCTCTTTTCATCTCAAAGAAGCCGACTCCTTATACAAAAATGTCTTTGTATACCCGACTTCCCCCCACCCCTTCAAAATCCAACTTATATAAACATAAAACAGCAAAATCTCACTGGCACTCTCAACACGACACGCAAGAATGGCACAATTACGCAGAAAACAAACACGTTGAGTGAGTAGAAATACTTTGATTGAATATAAAAAATATATTTTGCATTGTATAATTCACTTTTTTCCACATCCTACATGTATTTGTTAAATTCAAACAATATTTGTAAATCCCAGGCCCTGAAGATGATCTCAATAAAGATAGAAACGTTGGCACGATAAAGAAAATGTTTTTCTGGAACCTACATCACACCAGATCGCATTTCACGATTTCTGAATAATCATCGAACAAATCACCACACATTTCAGAAAAAACATTTTCTTTTTTCTTCGGGGCCTGGGATTTACGAACATTGTTTAAATTTAACAAAAACATGTTGGATGTGGACCATCCATCACCAGACCGCATCTCATGATTTCTGAATAATCATCGACTAACGGTCACTAATCACCACACATTTCAGAAAAACATTTCTTTATCTGCCAACGTTTCGATCTTTATTGAGATCATCTTCAGGGCCTGGGATTTACGAACATCGTTTACATTTAACAAATACATGTAGTATGTGGAAAATAGTCAATTTATACAGTGTAAAATATATTTTTTTATATTCAATCAAAGTATTTCTACTCACTCAACGTGTTTTTCTTCTGTGTAAATGTGCCATTCTTGCGTGTCGTGTTGAGAGGGCACTCTCGTGCCACGATAAAGAAAATGTTTTTCTGAAACCTACATCACACCAGACCGCATCTCACGATTTCTGAATAAATATCGATTAACGGTCACTAATCACCACACATTAATTATAATTATTGCATGGCTATTCTAAAAATATTCAATAATCCCCTTAGAAGCATATCGAAATTTTACAAAAATTCTTAACTTTGAAAAGAATTCAATTAATTATGCTTTTTATCACGAGCGAGATTCCAATCCACGACCTTCGGCTCAATACGCCGCACCGCTGCTCTAATCGGTATAATTTTCAAATGGTTAGAGCAGCTTCGTATTGAGCCTAAGGTCGTGAGTTCGAATCCCGCTCTGACACCAACTTTTTCATCTCAACCAAGACGTTCGATAAACAGAATAATTAATTCAAATAATTAATATGGTCAATTATAACTGCTAAACATATATGAATTAAAAATGATATAAATCAATATGAATTTTACGCCCAAAACAACTCTCATAAATTTTTATCGCCACATTAGGCTTATCAGGGAACTTCTCATATATTCTTATCAGGAAACAACTTATATAAAATATTAAACTGGAAGAACGTCAACGCCAAATACCAAATCCAGCCGTAGAAAGTAGTTAAAATTATATTATTTGTACTTCAAATATAACTTTACTGATACGTAATAATTTTTTTACTAACGGTGCATGTTATTGCTATGTGTACTTCATACATGTTTAACCTTTAAGATGTAAAATGTGCATTTTTTTAGTTTTGTTTAATTTATATATTTTCAAACTGTATTTTTTCACTCATTATTATTCCTTATGTTTGTTACTGTTTTGTGTTTAGGTGGGTTATTACTTGATGTAGTCGAAAATAATCTGACTAAATTTGGCGCCGAAGGGTTGCATATTTTTCACATTGTGCTGGGATGTAGTAAATAAAAGGGCAACGTTCTGCTAAACTGGGCGTGATCACCATAACAATTTCGATAGATCTCGTTACACCCACCGCTGTCAAATATTTGACGCACGTGCAATAAAGCGGGGCACGTACGTCATGCTGGACAAAAATGTATATATAAAAGGCCGTAACGACATCTCCTCTCGTAATAAAACAGAGGCCCGGCGGTCTTTTTAAAACGGAGCAATTAGCAACATGTGACGCCTTTTTAATTCGGTCATTAAATCCGAGGACGAAAAAAAGAGCAAAGGTTTAAGCGAATTGATTTGGACGTTTTTCCGTCGGACAGCTGGCCTCACATGGAGGGACGTGGAAAAAGTATCGATACTCTACTGGCATCGGGGTTTCGCTATTAGAGAGTAGCATTCTTTACTCCATACTTTTCTTTCGGTACTTTTGGTCAGATACACAAGGAAAACAAGCATAAAACTGGTGAACAGGTAAAAAACTGTTTTAAAGCCCTGGTAGTAATGGCCATATGCTTTGTAATCACGGGAAGAATAGGAAAATCATAGTTTTCTTTTGTCAGCTAATATTAGATACACTATATTCAAGATTATCAAATATTAAATGAAATTGAGGGAAAATTCAAAAAGGTGGAGTTGAGATGGGAGGTTGGTGGATCGAAGTCAGGATAGCTCAAGTGGTAAAGCAGCTGCGTATTTAGCCGAGGGTCGTGGGTTCGAATCCCGCTCGTGACACTGACTTTTTCATTTCAACCAATCCTTACACAAAGATTAATGAATTGATTTGTAAACTTTTAACAATACCCTCTGCAATTTTACCCCAAAAAAAATTTAAAAATTAAAAATATTAAACAAAGAAAAAAAAGAAACCAAGACTAGTTACAATAGTATGTTCAACGCTTTATTCTACATTTGTGTAGTCACAAATCCAGCAAAACTATGTTTACTTTGTTTTTTCACTCGAACATCGCAAATCAATACTGATAACCACTATTCAAACCGTAAGTCAAAAATATTCAAAGGATATATCAATTGGATTAAATAACATCATGTAAACTCTTCTGTCTCTACCATGAATGTATATATTTTTTGGTAATGGAATGGTTAAAAGTATTCGGTTAAGCATGCGTCATGACGACAGTAAAGGTGCAAGTAAAAGAAATTTTTGAATGAGATTAATATAGATTTTTTATGTTTATTTTTATGACTAATGTAATGAGCAATCCATGTGGTTTGTTCGTCAATTGTGCTTGTATGTATGTACTTTTTCAAAATATAATAACAATTGAAATAAAGTGCTTATAATATATAATAAACGTAATTTATCTGAATATTGAATTTGAATGCAAATTTCAGATTCAGCAATAGATTTATTAGACCGCAGTTTGACACCTATGACTTTGCTAGTTAAATTCAAAACAAAAGTCAAAATAAAGCATTGAATAGAAATATTAAAATTAATTTCAAACAGTAAATAAGCAATTTGTTCTGTCCAATCCGTGGCCTGTGCCATCACGTTATTATTTTTATCTTTGAGTTATAAGAAAAATAATGATTTCTCATTGAAAAGCCATTGAAATAGTACAATGAAAATAGTTTTGTGGTGTACTTGTTTCATCTAAATATAATAACAATTGAATAAAATAAGTATTTATAATTAAAAAACTAAGCCGAGTATTTAATTCTAGGGAAACATATTTCAGCAATATATTAGTTTGCAGTTTGATCACTTTTTAAATTAATTTATTGGCTAACTTTTTGCATACACATATTACATGTTATTATGTTGATTTTTCCAATTAAAATTATCTCCATAATATTGTATTAACAAATATTTTTAGATTCAGGTTACAATTTCACAAATCATTAAAGTTATTATATTACAGATAGATTACATTACAGTTCATTAAAAGAAAATTCTTAAAGTTAAAATTCGTCAAGATTTAATTTCTTCAAAAAGTTTAAAAGCTCGGAAATGTGTTCATTTTTTGCCAAGTTGAGATAAAAAAGTCAATCTCACGTGCGGGATTCGAACCCACGACCTTCGGCTAAATACGCCGCTACTCTACCACTTGAGATATAGTGACTTCGATTCTCTCGAACACCAGCTCTCCTTCTCAACTTACAACCTTTCGAATTTTCCTTCTTTTTGCCATTTTCAAACGTCGTGTAATTAGGATTGGATTCTCAGCGACTTGTGAAGTGGCCATGGGGAGCTGTTTAGTGAAGTGATACTTATTTTTACTTATTAAATATTAATCCATTTACGTTTTAGTGTTCAATAGACCAAGTTACTTCTTTCAATTAATTATATTATATTTATTTGTAAAGTAAATAATAGGACAATCATGATTTTCAGAAGAGGGGTTGAGAGTAAAGGCTTTTTAAAGGGGAAAGAATTGAGGTGGCGAACGAATACAAATACAATGGAGTTACGCTCACCCCTCAATTACACTAGTGAAACCATCTGAAAAAGAAAATATCACAAGCTTGCTCTCCCATTGATGAAACAGGAGTGGCTCCGATCCACTTGAAATTTATTGTATTCAACTCGGTATATCGTTCATCTATTTCGGTTGCAATTTATTCAAACTACATGTATTACTGCCATAAACCAAACCGAGATTAAAATTCATTAGTTTTTATAAACGTAAATTTATTTACTAAAATTAAATTTGATGGTTTGGTAGAAAATTGATCAAAACACCGGAATACCATTTTTGATATAATGAATTTAACTAACAATTTATTACACGGTTTTACTCATAAAATTTAACTAACAATTAATTTCATGGTTTTGCTCATAAAATTACACCATTTTCGTGGAGTAGCATCAGAACAGGACACTCACATTTTTTGTAGTTTATTTCAAACCAAGTATATGTAATTTTGTCGTTATATTAATTAAAACATTCCTATTTAATGGAAACCAAATTAAACGAGATCAAAAATTTATAAGTTTTATAAAAATTATTTAATTATGATGGCTAGGCAGAAAATTTATCCACACACTGGAATAACTTTATTTAAAACAATTAAGTTTAACTATCAATTTTTTACTTGGTTGTGCTCATAAAATTTAATTAACAATTTATTACATGTTATGAAACGTTACAGAGCACTTTCACGACTTCTTGACAGACGTTCTAGCCTACCTCTCTTAAACAAAAGGCTACTTTATTTCACCTTAGTGAAGCCAATATGGACTTATGGACTGGAAGTGTGGGGTTCAGCCAAACATTCCAATATCCTACGCATCCATCGAGCCCAATCCATCATCCTCAGAAAAATCCTTAATGCTCCCTTTTATGTGTCCAACGACACTCCCCATATAGACCTAAATATTCCTTTTGTCCAAGATGTAATCCACTCCCGTTGCTAAAAATTTTTCACAAACCTCCCAACCACTATAAATCCTCAAATTCAAATCCTCTCATCCCGACGAATTCCTTCCAACCCTCTTCGCCGACTAAAAAGACGATGGCCACGGGATATTCTATCCATTGACAATTGAATAAAGAATAGTTAGGAATACTACCGGTGGGTAGTTTCTCCACTCTTGTTTTCTTCGTTACTTATTCATACACTATTACTAGATACCATATGCACAATAAAAAGCAAAAAAAAAATGTATTACAAGGTTTTGCTCAAAATAGTGACAGAACCAAAGAGGCGTTGCGATTGTTACAGTGATTATTGTGATACACGCTTTGTGACTGTACGTGACGTGCGCTTGACTTCGCGTAGATGTGCACACCCTACCAAAACGTGGCAAGGCGTCGGGTAGCGTCGCATGGCGTTGTATCGGGTAAGTGTTTTCTCGTCTTTACGCTCTATCAAAGATTTGGAATAACCTGTTGCATCTACGAAAATCTTGCTGAATGGCCAGATCTTTTTTCAGTTCTGGTATCTAGAAACAAGATTGCTTATTCCGGGCTCTGACCTCTCTTAATTTTTCCTTATTTAAAAACTTGACTCATCCCCGCACCTTATTTAATCTACGGAGCGAGAACCTAAATTCCCTTGGTTTATCAAAATTAAGATGGCTATTAAAAACCCGCTGCGAGGCCTTTAACTTGAACTTTGCACTTTGGTTGAGGGGCACGAAGGGGTTATGTGACCTTTGCAATTCTCAATCCATGGAAACAACATTGCATTTTATGGCTCAATTGGGCGAGATCAGGTTGTTACACTTGGTATCTTTTACCCTTTCTAGAAACACACTGTCAAATCTGTTGGATGGCTCAGATACATAGACAATCAGTACGTCCGCCACGCCTGGATATGTAGGTTAGAGTTAATTATGAAATTCAATTTTTGACCCCTCTAATTTATTCCAATTTCCATTATATATTATACGATTTTATTATATCCGATTTTTTGCCACATTACGATTAAGACTTTTCCCCTTTGTTTGTTTTTTATTATATTTTTACTATTATTTTTAACATATTTTTTGTGTGTCCTGGCATATAGCGAATTATGTTATAACCCCTCTTTATTCCATGTCTCTTTATTATTATTTCTTTATTATTGTTTTTTATCTTTTATTATTTTTTTCTTTTAACAACGATCTCTGGCAGACAGATTGTAATCCATGCCTGTACTATGTTTGAAAATCATTATACAGCTATATTCATGGTAATAAAAATCACTTAAAAAAAGGAAAATACATATTAGTCCATTTTTGTAATGAAAATAAATTGTATCAAAATGTACTATCCCAAAAAAAAATAACAGTTCGAAACAATTTTGAAACAGTTTTCGAAATAATTTTTATTTTGAAATGTAATTAAAAAGAAATTCAAAAACTAGCATAAGAAAAACAGCGGTGATCGTTAACTTGCATCATCTCCTCTAGGTCACCATAAATTATCCTGTTATCGCAGAGAATCGGCAAAGCAAGGGACTTGTTTTTTGATAAATGATCATTGCTTTGATGGTAATTTCTGATAAATCGAGTTCAATCAACCCAGAAGGCGTAAAACCAACTTCTTTCCTCGAATAATAAATGTAACGTGAAAGGAAACTAAAGGAATGGAGAAAGTTATTTTTAATTAATGCATTAAGTAGTTCGCAAAAGTTAATTAATCCAGAAACGTATAGAATGCAAAAATGGAAGAAAACATCGAAACATGGGAATTGAAGTGACAGAGTGGTTAGGGCGGTCTCATATTCATCATACTACCGGTTCTGGGTTCGAATCTCGGCATAGCCCATGAAATTTTATTTGGAATAGAGTGAGAAAAGTTATTGCAATTTGATTTGGCCATTTGTCCCCGGCACTCCACTGGTAGTTAGACGTAAAGCCCCGTATGATAGGAATTACATTACTTGAAACATAACACACCACAAACTGAGATATCAAAATCAAAGATACACTTCTCCATCTCAAACAATCCATGCCACGCCACGCCAGAAATTCTATGTTAAGCATAGTATCGGCAAACCCACCTTTAGTTCCGAAAACGATGACGTAGACTTCTCCAGCTCAGAAAGAGTGCCATATCTTTGGAGCCAGGTGACAAAGAAATTTTTGGTAATGAGCAAGCAGTCAACCTGGCCATAGTTGAATCTGCAAGCCAATCTATGGGCTCAGAAACTTTAATTAGGATAAGAACATCAAACTCAGACTATTCCATTTCAGATTGGGCCCAAACAAAACATAATGAGAAATAGATGAATTCTAGAAATGACAGGAATACTATATCATGGATAGGTGCAGGTTCTTGCAACTAGCACAAGAAAAACCATAAGCAAGATCCTAAACTAAGGAGCCCCTCGCAAAGCTTTATCACGTAAATAAAGTTAAAAAGAATATATTTAGTTTGGAAAAAAATTCTTTTTATTGAAAGTTTATAAAGAACTTCTAGTATAGCTACGGCAGAGATGGGCATATGACCAGAACGATAAACCTATTAAAAATATAGTACTGATGATGGCATGAAGCTTAACCACGTATGGATGAAACGCTTTTCGGAATTCAAAACCAGAGGCCAGACAGACAAATAAATTGGTAAAAATTAGGTCAAGGTTATTCCTAAAATGTAATATTTGCTTCTTTCAAT
This sequence comes from Cimex lectularius, assembly GCF_000648675.2. Classification (NCBI taxonomy): domain Eukaryota; kingdom Metazoa; phylum Arthropoda; class Insecta; order Hemiptera; family Cimicidae; genus Cimex; species Cimex lectularius. The sequence goes on from NW_019392691.1 coordinate 1,032,346, forward strand.
CAGTTAATTATTCTTTCCATGTAAGGTCTTGGTTGAGATAAAAAAATCAATGTCACGAGCGGGATTCGAACCCACGACTTCGGCTAAATACGCCGCTGTTCTAACTCAACAGCTCAAGTGGTTAGAGCAGCGGCGTATTTCGACAAACGTCGTGGGTTCGATTCCCACTCGTGACACTTAATTTTTCATCAGAATCAAGACTAGATAAAAAGAATAATTAATTGAAATTATAACTAGTCTTTGAACTAAGACTAACTACGTCTATTTAGCAGACTCGTATTGTTTTTTTTTGTTTTTAGATTATATGAGTTATAACAACAGAGGAAAAAAATTAATTAGTATAAAAATAATACAAATAAACAATAATTTACATAATACTTGAAACTAAAAATTAAATTTTTCTTTTAAAAAAGCCCGATAATCCCATGATTTTTATATCCATCCACTGAATATAAATATTATCCCCACCATGGTAACCATTCAACTAGTCGATTACCTCAGCAAGCGTAAGATATTTCTTGCCCAGCCATTTGACTCTGAATTCTTGTAATATTGGTCATAATCCGACAAAGTGAATTATATTTTCCTGTATTACAGAGGGCGCATTTAAACACATCTGACCTGGTGATATTATACATTGAAAGAGAATAGCTCACCCCTAATTTTCATAATTGCCTATAGTTTATGCAAGGAATTCTTGTTATTAATGTCTCCCTGCTAAATCTAGATTTAATTCTCTGTATAAACTATGAAACCTCCACTTATTGATATTGATCCATAACTTGAGTTATTAGTTCATCTGTAATGTCCTTATTGTAACGTAAGTTCCAGACTGTGGTATCGTTATTTTACACTTTTTTTTTTTTTTTTTTTGGCATTGACCTTTTGTCTTCAGCCATGTTGTTATACTTAATTAATATCGTTATTTATATATCGTTATTTTATACTTAATTACTTTAACCTAATTAATCTACACTACATATCAAAAATATTAATGTATTATATAATTCACTAATTTCGTGGTCCGCTTGACCAATTAATATATTACAATTAATTAAGGATTTTAGTTGAGATAAAAAAGTCAATGGTACGAGCGGGATTCGAACACACGATCTTCGGCTAGATACGCCGCTGCTCTACCACTTGTGCTATCTCAACTAAAAACCTTAATTAATTGTAATATATTAATTGGTCAAGGGAACCACGAAATTACTGAATTTAATGAATTTGTCGTTGAGAATACAATCCGATTACATGACATTTGAAAAATGGCAAAAAGGAGGGAAAACTCAAAAGGTGGAGTTGAGATAGGAAGTTGGTGTCGGAGTGGATCGAAGTCACGGTAGCTCAAGTGGTAGAGCAGAGGCGTATCTAGCCGAAGATCGGGGTTCGAATCCCGCTCGTGCCATTACTTTTTTATCTCAACTAAAAACCTTAATTAATTGTAATATATTATATTAACAACTTTTTATTTTATTTTATCATTTGTAGTACATTACAACTACCTTAAAGTAGGTAACAAGTAACAGTGAGCAAGGTAATTAAAACAAGACAAAATTAAAAATCAAGAGTGGAGAAAACACCCATTGGTATTACTCTAATGTTACAATAATATTGTTTGTTCAATTGATACGTGTGTCATTATCACTTTCACTGTCATCACCATCACTTCCTAGGGGATCTCGCGGCCATTGTCTCTTCAGTCGGCGGGGAGGTTTTGAGGGGATTCGTCGGGATGCGAGGTTTCTGATGTGTTGGTTTACGTTAGGTTTTTATGATATTTACGGTAACGGAATCGTATTTCTTCTTGTACGAAAGGAATGTGTAAATCTGTATGTGTAGTTTGGTTCGATACATAAAATGGAGCATCTAGTATTTTTCGTAGTATTATAGACAGGGTAGTTTGAATGCGGTGGATATTGGAATGTTTGGCTGAACCCCACACTTCCAGTCCGTAAGTCCAAATCGGCTTAACTATGGTGTTGTAAAGCAGCCTTTTATTTTTGAGAGGTAAATTAGAGCGTTTGTCAAAAAGTCGTGCAAGAACTCTAAATCGTGTCATAACCTCCTGACGTTTCAGTCTTGTGTGAGGATTCCACGTCAGGCGTTTGTCGATGTACAATCCGAGGTACCGCACCTTGTCCGCAGTTGGGAGGGGACTATTGTTTAAGAAAACAGGGGGGGAGATCTTTTTACGAAGAGTGAAAGTAATGTGGGTGGATTTGCTGTGTTAAATTTTATCCTTTTCTTTTTACACCAAGACTCTAGTAGTATGATGTGTTGTTGGAGGTTTCGAGTGGAAATGACAAGATCGGAGTTGCTAGAGAGAATTGCCGTATCGTCTGCAAATGTGAATGTGGTGGTTTCGGGATGAGATGGCATGTCAGCTGTGAAAACCTGGTACAGTGTAGGGGCCAGAACGCTACCCTGAGGAACACCATCATGGATAGGAAAATATGAAGAGGGGGAATGGCCTTCGATGACTTGGAAGAATCGGTCAGTGAGGTAACTGTGCAGTACGAGATAGTAGGTGGTTGGAAGGATGCCCTTGAGCATGAACAGCAGGCCCGGGTGCCAAACTCGATCAAAAGCTTGGCTTACGTCAAGAAAGGCTCCGGAACAGTACTGTCCCATCTCAAGGGAGGATGAAATAATGTCTACCACGCGGTGACACTGCTGGACAGTTGAGTGGCGGTTGCGAAAACTAAATTGATGGTCTGGGATAATGTTTTGAGAATTTAGAATCGGAAGAATTCTTTTCAGTAGGAGTTTTTCTAAAATTTTACCCAAAGTAGGTAGTAGACTTATTGGGCTATATGAAGTAGTACAATGTTGGCTTTTTGGCTTAGGGAACATTCGAATATACGAGTGCTTCCAAGCTATAGGGAAGTAGGTTGTACGAAGCACAGAATTAAATAGGTATGTAATGAATAAGATGGCCTTTTTGGGAAGGTGTTGGAGAATTTTTGGAGTAATAAGGTCAAAACCTGGAGCTTTCTTGGATTTTAGGTGTTGTATGGTAGAATGAACGTCAGAAGGTGAAAAAGCTTTTGGAGGGAGGGATAATGGAATCGGTGAATGTAAATATTCATTGATAAGTTGTGAATAAGTATGGTCTATAATGTTGACATGTGGGGTGAACACTGTGTTCAGGTAAGAGGCAAAAGCATTCGCTTTTTCCTCATCTGACTTAGCCCAATTGCCGTCGACTTGACGAATCGGGGTAGATATTTTGTGGTAAGATAGAAGATTTTTAGCTGCCGCCCAGAGAGATTTGTTTTCTGTTGTTAGTGATTCAGTAAATCGTCTGAATCGGTCGGAGCGATATGCTTGCAATTCCGTAGTCAGCTGATACTTACATATGAAAAACAATGGCTTTTGTCATGTCCGTATTAATTATGAAAATAGCGTTTTCAAAAGAAATTGAGACTATATTATTATATAAAAATGTACTCATGAAACTGAAATTTTGCCTTGTTGAACCATTTCAATTTCGATAAGCGCTCTTCAATGCTTTAAACACATAAATAAACCTCTTATGTTTAAAATATCTTGCATCATAAAAATTAATTATTAGACTGCGGAAATAAAGCTATTATATGAATTTTGTTCCAAGCCTCCACGGTTATGTAGGTAGCCCAAGTATCCATTTTCAACGGCAATTCAGGACTAATGGAAGGCACAAAAGTAATCCCCGGAGATGGGTCTAGGGGATCGTTTTCCACGATGACCATCTGCCCCACTTACTTTTCACGATTAGAGTTTTATAATTAAAAACCGGAATCAAAACCAGAGATAAATAATTGTCCGGACAATCGGGAAAAGTGGTTCTGGTGTTATTTCACGAACGGACCTCTCCTATACCTACGAGAAAAATAAGCCGAAATATTAAACATTTTCACAAAAACGTCCGTTTTATTGTTTCCGTCTCATACTTTCCAACTATCGTTGCTTCAATAGCGGCTACTAGAAATGTTAAGTAACATAAAAACGTTTATACGTATTTATTTTTGTAAAATAAGTTTACCAATACGGTCTGATATTGATATTTTAACGTACAATATTTTTACCTTACAACTTTTACAAATATTAACTGTATTAATTTGATTGATTTATAAATGCTGATATAAGCACTTTTGTACACATATGTTCATGACCGAAGCTTACCGATATGATAGCCAAGCAGCCAATAAATCATTAGCATGTAAAAGAATCACATTAAAATTAGTCAGTGGATGCATCCAAAATCGCCAAAACCGGGGGAAACTCAACAACCTGATGATATCTTGGGCACAGGGGAATTTTGGGTAATGAGAAAGCACACTGTCGGGCGAGAGGAGGATCTGCAAGACCATACATAGGCCCCGAACCTATTCTTGGGATAACAAAAACAAATATAGAATCCTCCCCAACAAGAATAGAATGGACCCAAAAAAAAAATAAGGAGTAGTGTATAAACTCTAGCAGTGCTAGACATAATAAACTTATGATGAAACAACCCTCACCGAGACTGGCAAAAGCATTGCTTCAATTGGAGAGGACCAAACTCAGAGGATTAGTAGGACTACTAACTGGCCACCGGCATCTGAGAAAACATCTACACAACACAACGATGATCCCATTTGCAGATTATGTAATGAGGAGGAGGAAACAGCCACCCATATCATCTTCGAATACGAAGCAACAGTTCAATGGAGATTCAACTTAACGTATGGAAAAAACTTAGGGAATTAAATCAAACTTCCCATCTCAACCTACAACCGTTCGAATTTTCCCTCTTTTTGACATTTTCAAATGTCGTGTGATCTATTTGATTGTCGGCGACAAAGAATACTTTTCAATTAATTAATCTTTAAGTAAGGTATTGGTCATCGAAGTCACGATAGCTCAAGAGGTAGAGCAGCGGCGTAGTTAGCCGAAGGTCGTGGGTTCGAATTCCGCTCATGACACTGACTTTTTTATCTGAACCAATACATTACTTAAAGATTAATTAATTGAAAAGAATTTATTTGGTCAATCGGACCACGAAACCTAATCGATTTAATAAGCAAAATGAAATATAATTCACTAAAGCTCTCCGTGGCCATTTCATCTATCGCTGAGAATCGAATAGATTACACGAAATTTGAAAAGTGGCAAAAAGAAGGGAAAATGTAAAAAAAGTGAGGTTGAGGTGGGAAGTTGGTGTCCGAGAGGTTTTTTTTTTTTTTGCCTTATGATTTATGCATAGTAACCATTGTGACGAATTCTTGCATGTGAGTTCATATTGGGTGGGGGGGGGGGTTATCGTGAAAAAAGGGCCAGGGGCGACGGTGGGAATCGAACCCACGACCGCGGCGTCTATGAGCCGAGAATCTCTCACGCTACCGTGGACCCCGTCCGTGAGGATCGAAGTCACGATATCCCAAGTGGTTAGCCGAAGGTCGTGGGTTCGAATCCCGCTCGTGACACTAGCTTTTTCATTTCTACCAAAACTTTATATAAAAATGTTAATTAATAAAAATTAATTTTCATATATAGCATTCCACGAGCCCAATTATTTTACATTTATTATTTTTTGAAATGAAAGAGTTTTACTTTGCGAGGTTACATTTTAACATTTCTTTGTTTTCTTGTTTTAAATAAAGGTTTAATACGAAATTAAAAATGGATCAAAATTTCAAGCTAACAACAGTTAATTTTAATTAACCAAAGGTAATTGATATTAAAAAAGTCAGCTTAATGCGAAATGGTTAATTATAAATTAATTTAACAAGCTTAAATCTAAACAGATTTAAAAAAAAGGCCAATCGGAAAGCCGAAGGACTTGGGTTCGAATCCCGCTCGTTACATTGACTTTCTTATCTCAACCAAGACCTTAATTAAAGATTAATTAATTGAAAAGAATTTATTTGGCCAATCGGACCTCGAAACCTAATGGATTATTTTTATCTCTGATTCTCCAGCACTTGGTTTCAAATACTCTCGTTTCATATTGAAATAAACGTGTTTGTCCAAAATCACCTTTATGAAGTGGACCATTCCAACCCCAGAGGACACCTACAACCCCACACCCTCGAGCATTACCATTGGACGTAAATTTGTTTTTATATTCCTCTCAGGATTTTATTCAAACCTAATAACGCCCATCAGCGCCAAAAATGTTGAATATCATTTCAAAAGATAGATGATTTTCGAAACTCAGAAATTATTAAATTGTCATTCGCGAAGGCTATTGCTTTCCTTTTTTTTAAATTTGTTTGAACCGTTTCTCTCTTGCTACGGTTATACTACACTCATTCTGTATTCGGCATGTCGGGCATTTCATCATCTAGACTTTTATGAAATGTTTTTACCTCTGAAGCACTTTTCAATTAACTGATTTCTAAAACTCTAACCTAATACATTCTTATTCGAGGAAACTTTTTTGTTGCTATCTAGACAAAAACCGCAAAAAGTCTATAATTTTGCAGTGAGAGTTTTTTTTAGTTAGAAATATTGATCGTTAAACTAACGTTGGCTTTTTATATTATATAATGGTATTTATTTAACAACAATTATAGAAATTTAGTAATTTTTTAGTAATTTTTCAGAAGGAAGCTTGGAACTACAAGAAAGTTCTTTATTTCAATTATTAAATATTAAATAAATACACTCTCTTTTCCTATTCAAAGAATAGGAATAGAGAGATACTCTGGGCAGTTTTATTTTTGCTTGAATTAATAAATTTTATTATTTTATTTATTTTTAAATCTTATTGTCATTGCCGCAATGTGCTTTGTCTTATAATAATAATAATAATAATAATAATAATAATAATAATAATAATAATAATAAAACGCCCTTAAAAATTATTAATAATAATAATAATAATAATGTGTGCTTCTTTGTGTCCTGTTTTTTCATAATTTGTTGAAGTTGTGAGGAGCGATCAAGAATGAGGTAGTGTAAAAAACACTTTTTCATTTTTTTGCTGCGTTACGACCTTTATTCGGGTCTTCTTCAGAGCCTAGTTTTGTCTACATTTTGATGTATGTGTTTTCTAAACAACCTCATTCTTGACCACTCCTCACGACTTCAACAAAACAACAATAATGCGGGATGTTTAGAGGTCGACAAAAGCTGAGATCATCGCTAGCCCTCTGCGCGTTTTTACTTCTTTTGCTAGTCTTTCACGTGTATTTTTGAATCTGCAGCGTCTCGATCTGTTCCTGGATCTCTGCTTTGTATGAAAATTTAAGTCGATCTCATTTGTAACTCAGGTTGTCAATTACAGAATAGATATGAAACGTACAGTACAAATATATACATCACCACAAACATATTAGTCTGGTTCATTCCCCCAGTTACCGAACTCCTCCGGGTAATTAGATTTAAGCCAAATTACATTCATTCCGATAAATTAACATAAACACAACAACAAGTAATTGAAAAGTACAATTTTCAGTCAGATTGTAGACAGTGACTGCAATCCCTCGTCAACTCGACCTCCCCACGGAAAAAGCTGGTTTAAAGGCGATAAAATCTTAAAAAAGGTTACACTGGCATAAAAGTCCTCATGTAATCGGAGAGACAAGCATCTATTAAAGCGTTAACGTGTGAAACATCAGGTCAAAATTAGTCGAATTCATCCAAATTCTCCAAAACCTGGGGAAACACAACAACCTGATGATATCTGGAGTGCCAGGGCACAAAGAAATTTTGAGTAACGAAAAAGCAGACACACCGGCCAGAGGATCTGCAAGACCATACATAGTCCCCGAACCTATATTTGGGATAATAAAAACAAAAAACAAATACAGAATCCTACATCACAGAATGGAACAAGATCAAACAAAAGGAGAAATGGATAAACTTTAGCTGTGCTAAAACAGTCACCAAGACTGGCAAAGTCACTGCTGCAGTTGGAGAGGGCCAGACTCAGAGAAGTGATAGTTAACTGGTCACTGGTATCCAAAAGAAGTCTCAATAACATGGGCATATATAATGTTGATCCCATTTGCAGATTATGCAATATGGAGGAAAGAACAGCCACCCATATCATTTTTGAATACGAAGCAACGGCTCAATGGAGACATAACCTAACATACAGAAAAAACCTAGGGACTAACATTGCAGCAGCAACAGTCGATGGTCTAATACTTCCTAAAGAAATATTGAGCCGATTGCACTGAACTAAGGAACTAGGAAGGAAAATAAGCCAAAAGACGGCAGTGCCTGGGGAGCACAGACTCCGCTTCCGAGTATCTTCTTTTTACATACCATACCATACCAACTGTATGGATTGATTTGTTTGATTTATACGTGCTCATATATGCACATTTGTACACATATGTTCAAACCGAAGCTTGCCGCGAGAATCGCACATTTTTTGTAGTCTGGTCTCAAACCTCGTGCTTGTCCGTACCACCACCTATTTTCGGCACAAGGGGGCTACGGACAACACGGATATTTAACCCCCCCCCCCCAATGCACGCACTTTTAACCTAAACATGCTCGCTCTATCACTCATTCTTAAATACATTCTATTACATATTCTACATATCATTCACTAAGTTAGAGTGGTGAAGAACTCGATATTCCTCCATCACCTTTTATATATTGCCTTTTTTTTATAATTAATTTATATAATTAATCACACACACACACACACACACACACACACATGGAAATGAATGTTTATATTGTCTTTCACTACTTCAGCTACTTTAAAACATTACTTCTATACTAAAATCGATGGCTTATAATTAAATTAAGGATTTGACTGAAATAATTTAATTAATTTAAAGATTTCCTGTATGCAGATAATTATAACATTAAAGTTAATAAACAGGTTTTATTGTATAAACAATCCCAGTCAAAGACCGGTTAAAAACGTTGAAATGATTCGTGACTAAAATTTTACGAATCTTGTTTCGCTGGATTTTATTTTTAGAAATCTCGCCGCTTTGATATGATATTGCCATCTGAGCATATTTCAGATTTGTTTATTTAACTCGGCAGAATCGTAAAAAAACGGGAGATTAATTAAGACAGATGCCTCAATCTTAAAAGTAACCCGTCGCCCGCTGAATGATCTCGGTTAATATTAACGTGTGTAGATCCCCTCTGAAACGAAACATTAACATTTTAAAAATATATTCGCGTTTGAATGAGGTGCTTGAAGTTATTGGAGTTCCACGTTTGAATATTAATATGCATATATGAGAAAATACGACTTTTATATGATATACGTAATGTGTAGTTTTTTATAATTATTGCTTATAGCAGAACGATATCCCTATTTACATTATTTGAAATTTTCAACTAAGGAGTCTATTTGTAATATAAATTTTATTCTGCTACATTCTAAAGGGTCGGATCAGAAGAGAAGCTCTCAAGATCACCGGCGATAGGTGTTCCTCGGAGAACCTGACTCGCAGATGAAAAGTATCCCACCCCGATTAACCATAGGACATGTGAACTTGGTAGAATTCCTTGGCACTATACAGGGTGTCCTTAGGTAGCCCAGCTGAATTTCTCTTGAACCAATGATGCAATAAAAAAGTTTTATCATTTTTTAGTCTAGTTTAAAATTTTTACCTTTTTTCGATAAAAATTATACAGGGTACCTTAGGCCAAATCAGTACTTCATTCAAAATGTACGGAAGAGCACAGTTTTCCGATCGACAGCGAGTTGATATGTACGACTGCTTTGTTGATAGTGGTGGTATTGCGCGTCGTGCAGTCGAGTTGTACTCCCAGAAGTTTCCTGATCGCCCCAGAGTAAACCACAAAACGTTTATTCGTATTGCTCGATATATGTCGAGATACGGATCATGTTCTATTCCATCACCAAGAAACCGGCGGCGTAATTTCGACCAGGAGTCCGCTTGACCAATTAATATATTACAATTAATTAAGGTTTAAAGTTGAGATAAAAAAGTCAATGGCACGAGCGGGATTCGAACCCACGATCTTCGGCTAGATATGCAGCTGCTCTACCACTTTTTATCTCTACTAAAAACATTAATTAATTGTAATATATTAATTGGTCAAGCGGACCACGAAATTAGTGAATTTAATGAATTAAAATTAAGTATACTTCACTAATGCTCTCCGTGGCCATTACATTTGTCGCCGAGAATCCAACACGACATTTGAAAAATGGCAAAAAGGAGGGAAAATTCAAAAGGTGGGGTTGAGATGGGAAGTTAGTGTCCGGGTGGACCGAGGTCACGATAGCTCAGGTGGTAGAGCAGCGGCGTATCTAGCCGAAGATCGTGGGTTCGAATCCGGCTCGTGCCATTGACTTTTTTATCTCAACTAAAAACCTTAATTAATTGTAATATATTAATTGGCCAGCGGACCACGAAATTAGTGAATTTTGCTGTATGTTCGCGAAAGTCCGAAATTCTCCCTCCGAAATTTTGGAAGAGTTTTAGTTTTTTCAAAAAATAAAATTAGAGATGTATTCCGGATTTATAATTTTAAGCCGTACCCGCTCTCATCTTGTCCAGGGACTTCAGGAATTTGATTAGACAGGCGTCTAACATTCCTTGCACAAATGTCGATTTGAGAGGCTGAAGAAAGGTTCTTCTATCGTACAATGGACTGATGAATCCAAGTTCACCTATAATGGCATACTAAACCGTTGGAATTTTCGAACGTGGGCAGGAGAAAATCCGAGATTTTCGTACTCTTGTTATCATCAGGTGGTTCACAGTATCAACGTTTGGTTATACGGAATAAAATAATTAGGCCTTATTTCTACAAAAATAACTTAAATGGTGCTCAGTTCCTCAATTTTTGGAGTAAGGTTTTACCAACACTATTTGATGATGTTCCTCCGCAAAAACGACAAAGAATGATTCTCCAGCTTGATGCCCCGCACACAATTTTTTGGATGTGAGACGTTATTTGAATCGTCACTTCCGGGATAGGTGGACAGGACCTCATGGCGTCCTCGGTTACCCGATTTAACTCCACTTGACTATTTTCTTTGAGGCCATTTAAAAGAACAGTGTCTACGTCAATCATAGCCCAGCAACCTCAGTTCAAAAACTGCGGTGAAGAGTGGTTGAAAAGAGCAAATCTTTTACATCTTTACGCAAGGCAAGCAGTTGGGACATGAAATGTTATTAATGAATAACATAACAAATGACTTTTTTTTTAATTTTTGCGATAACATTGTCATTTGTTGGCCAATTTGAAATCCGACCCTTTGAAATGATGTGTCAGGACGTATAGGGTCGTATTTGAAATTTTGAAGTTAACCTGGGCCTGAGGTACCCTGTATAATTTTTCTCTAAAAATAGGTAAACATTTCAAACTAGACTAAAAAATAGTAAACACGTATTTTTTGTTTTTTGATAGCCTTATTATTGTAGTTCAAGAGAAATTCAGCCGAGATATATAAAAAGGACACCTTGTATAGGGAGTACATAGAAATGCCACCCCATATTTGTGCTCGAGCACGACAGAGAGTATCAGAGTTATATTTTATGCAATTTATTTTATTAGGTTTCGTGGTCCGCTTAACCAAATAAATTCTTTTCAATTAATTAATCTTTATGTAAGGTATTGGTTGAATTGAAAAAGCTAGTGTCACGAGCGGGATTCGAACCCACGATCTTCGGCTAGATTCGCCGCAGCTCTACCATTTGAGCTATCGTGACTTCGATCGACCAACTTCCCATCTCAACCCCACCTTTTGAATTTTCCCTCGTTTTTGCCATTTTTCAAATGTCGTGTAATCTATTTGATTCTCGGCGACAAATGAAATGGCCACGGAGGGCTTTAGTGAAGTATACTTTATTTTGCTTATTACATTTTATTAGGTTTGTGGTCCGCTTGACCAAATAAATTATTTTCAATTAATTAAGGTTTTGGTTGAGATAAAAATTTTATGCGATATTGATAGTTTTGTGTTCCTAGCGTGTGCTGAGAGTGAATGTGTTTATTGGCGTGAATTGTAGTGTGAGCGGGCTGATTATTGTGTCCCATATCAACCATCAACCGTCAGTTAGGACAGATATATAATTAGTGTAAAAGGTAATGGAAGAAAATAGAATACTCCACTACCCAAACTGAGTGAATGATATATAAATGAATAAGAATGAATTTAAGAGTGAGGGTGTAAAATGATTTAGGAACGGATCGCAATGGGGTAGAAATGACTTAGCTGTTCAAAGCTTTTCTTCAAAGTTTTTCTATTTTTTTAAAATATGTATGCATTATAAGATTTGCCTTTTAAAAAGGTTCTGTCAAAATTCAAAATGTTTGGGATTTTAAATTGTGTATATGGACTGTGTTATTTTTTATATTTTATATCATTTCTATGGTTTTTTAACCGGTTACCCATGTTTTTGTTTGATCTATAAATCAGATTTATCACATTTATTACATTTGAACACACCATGCCTTATCTTCGTATAAGATTTATCATGAGTATATCAAAATTAAGGACTTAAAAAACGTATATTACGAAAATTGAAAAAGAAGCGATAAAATATTTTGAATTCAAAACTTTCCTTTACGCGTTCAGACAACAAATTTTATTGTATAAACACCGCTGTGTTGAGACTCGAATCTTTACGTCAAAGTCTAATTTCAAAGTTGCTAAATATCCCAGAGGCACAGCTAGATTTTTGTTTATGATAAATGAGCAAAGGTTTGGTGAAGACTACACCTCCATTAATTAAGGACGCCAGGTTCTTCATACTCTAACGACTCATTAGCTTTCTGTCTAACCCAGGCAACGACTCATCGTTTTCTTTCCCGACAACTCACCCCTACCCCGAGTCCATTGCTGAATATATACTTTTGTAAATATATATATAACAGTTATCAATCCAACATTTAAAAAAATTCCAAATTTCAACATTTTTATTTTCAATTCTGCAATGTAAATAGGTTCCCTTACACCAAATTTAACGTTCTTCCAGGTGGCACAAACCAGATTTTTCTACAGTCAGTAATTGTTAAGTTTATAAGCAATTTAACGGACGTAAGTCGAAAAATTACAAAAAAAGTTTTTTGTTGCATATGGCGATTAGAAGGACCTCCTGAAATTTTCGACACTTATCCAGCCACCCTGTATATGTATATATACNATATAGCGTAGCTATTAAATGTATATATTTGGGGTTAAGTATGTTTAATGAAAGGGTTATCAATGAAGATAGAAGAGAACGAAAATTAAGCTAACCATACAAAACAAGATATTTTTTGTTGTCTGTGAGTAAGGTACGACAGTACTGAAATGTAAGCTTGTATCTTTCGGCGAATAGTCAACATTGAGATTTATGCGCTTTAATCGGATAAAATTATTAGCACCAAGTCGGAAGTTCAATATATTACACACTTGAGGATCGTTTGGACTGGTTTCAAAATCGTTCCGAGCTGAAGTCCATGCAATCCAAAAATGTCTACAGGCTGTAGGCACTGGAAGGCGCACGGATTTACATACTTTCGGAAAATCCGGCATTTCGAAAAGGCACTACATGCCGATTTAGTTTCAAACAAGTCTACGTATACATAAACTGGTCACAGGAAACACATCAAGGTTACACTGAAATGAGTTGCAGGAGGCTCGAGAAAAAAACAAAACTCAAACACTGGACATAAGCATTGGGTATGAGGCAAGCTTAAAGAAATGGAATGCGGAGGAACTCTTTTCACCCAGCAGGCAACATTTGCCAAAGTTTACTTCAAGACACCTAAATGGTCTGTGACAAGGTTTTTCACAAAGGGGGAATCTTTAAATTTACGCCTTATTCGTCTGATAGCATATTTTCTCCTTATACAGTCTAATTTAAAGAGCAGGTCCTTCTCTGTAAAATATAAACAAACGATTTTTGCCTTTTAAACAATATTTGCCGCCCCACGTTCTGACAAACCTACAGTAGCTCAGCTTTAAGAAAGAAGAACCATGTGGAAAGACCACAGCCATCTTTTAAGACAGCTGGACGAGATTAAAAATTGGAGGACAGATGAACAGTGATGGAGTTACACTAATAACCTCAGCTTTAATGGGGCAAATATATGAGGAGCTCCATACAGTATTTTGGCCTTCACCTTGATGAGGCTTAGACGTGGGTCCTACATATTAATCACCTAATCACAAAGATGACTTAGAATTTCACTTATTGAAACGTGTTTGGTCCGTTATTGTACCTGGTTGATGTCCACAAACTATTGTGTTCTGACCAACTTACTTACAATAGTTCAGTTTGCGAAAGATATATCCTTCCCCAAGAAGAAGAATCATGCAAAAATATCCACTGTAAAATTCAAAGAGCGCTGGAAGAATTAATAAATGGAGGATTTGGATGAACTCACTGTTGTGAGCAGTGGTCAGATTTTCCCTCCGTTAACAGAGTTGCAATAATAACATCAGCAACAACAGGACAAAAAAAACAGGACCAACAAGCAGTTCCGTATCAACAGGCGATGTTGGCCTGCAGGAGAGTTTTGTGGAATTCATGGATTGCGAGTTTTTGAGTGTGAAGATTCACTGTTTTATGAATTTTGAGGTAACAGTTGCGGATTACATCTTGAACAAAAGGATTATTATATGTTGTTTGTTGGACACATAAAATGGATCAACTAGGACTTTTATGAGAATTAATGATTAGGCATTTGAGCTGATCCCCACACTTTCAATTCATAAGCCCATATCGGCTTCACTATGGTATTGTAAAGCAGCCTTTTATATATAAGGGGTAAGTTAGAGCGTTTGTCAATAAGTCGTGAAAGTGCTTTGTATCATGTCGAAACCTCTAGTCGTTATGTATGATGATTAATTATCACATTAAGCGTTTGTCAGAGCACTGATCAAGCTACTTTATACGCAGTCGGGGCAAGGATATTATTGAAGGAAACTGGAGAAGGAAATTTTTTCGGAGAGTGAAGGTTATGTGGATGGAATTTGTTTATTATGTAATCATGGACTATTGGAATATTATGTACATTAAGACACAAGTAGTGGAGGTATTGTTAAAGTGTGTAGTACTTAGTATTGTTAAAGGTTTCGACGGAAACGAGAGGATCAGAGTAGCTTGGGTGGATCGGCCTATCGTTTGCCAAAATTAACGTGGTGTTATGAGGATGGGATGATATGTCAATTGTGTACACCTTATAAAGTGTGGGGGCCAGAATGTAACCCTGAGGCACGCCAGCAAGGATTAGTTTGGGGGAAGACGTTAATCCATCAAAAATGACTTTGAGGTAGGCAGAGGGAAGGATGTCCTTGAGCACAATTAGCAAGCCCGGATGCCAAACGCGATCCCGGTGTGTCAGTGTCAAAATCAACAGAAGGAAGTGTATCAGTGAATAGGGAGAAAGGATAGAACTTAAAATACATGCTTGATCTCTAATGGATAAAGTCGAAATAGAAAACGCACTTCAGTCAATCGAAATTAATGGATCCCAAACGTTAACTAACGAATAAACATCAGCAGCGCTGTTGAAAAGTTGTTTTAAAGAATCGTTAGTAAAAGACATAAAGGAAATTAACGTCTCAAAAGCCCCTCCTCCAAACGAACGTCGGTTGAGGAAGTAAAGAGTGTGATCGATACCCTAAAATATAAAAAAGCTCCGGGGTACGACACAATCAACAACGAAATTATCCTCAAAAGTGCATCAATAATCCCGTTCCTAACTGAGGTTTTCAATGGACGCCTGAAACTCGGTTATTTCCCAAACCTCTGGAAAAGAGCTCGGGTAAAGATGTTTCTTAAACTAGGAAACAAACCGAAACACGAATCAAGCTCGTACAGGCCAATCTGCTGTTTGCCAGTCCTAAGTAAGGTATTTGAAGAACTCATCCTCACAAGGCTCTACCCAATTGTAGACCCCAAGATCTCTGACGGGAATATGGAGCAAGGAGAGGACTATCGACCGAGGATGCAGAGTGTAAAGTCTTCAAAGTCGCAGATGAAAGCGAAAAAAATATGTCTTAGCATTTTTTTTCGACATTCAAGGAGCTTTCGATTCGATAGTATGGACATTTCTCTTAAACGAACTTTAAAAAAAAGGGTGCCCTCGAATCTCTTTGGCGTTGTGGCCAGTTACTTTGAAAACAGAAAGTCAGAAATAGCGACAAAACACACCGCTACAGACAAAACAGTTTCCAAAAGATGCCCTCAGGGCTCAGTAATAGGGCCACTATTTTGGAATGTGGTTTTTAACAGCCTCCTAGTAATATTGGAAGAACTGGATAAGAGTTCGTAGCTTTCGTCGATGATCTGGTAACCATTATCGAGGCCAACACCAAAAAGGAGCTGGAAGAAAAGTCTGGGAATGTAATTGGAAAAATAACAGAGTGGTGCAAAAAGGCGAAATTGAAAATAGCGCCTGACAAATGCCACACTTTAATGTTAAAGGACCAACTCGCATATGGACCGACGGTGAGGATCGAGGGGAAAACCAGAAAGCCTAGTAAAAAAGTTAAGTACCTAGGAATAATGCTAGGAGAAAAATTAAATCCTACCCATCATACCATTAAAATCAGAGCGGCTACAAGATGGACAATCGCCAAATTGGGTAGAATTGCCAAATCAACGTGGGGATTGAATCCAAAAGCACTAGCAACAGTATACAAGAGCGTCTATTTGCCAATTGCTACATATGTAGGCGCCGCTTGGGCGCCAAAGCTCAAAAGCAAAAATAAAAACATCCTCGAGCAAAGCCAAAGGCTTGCCCTCCTGAGGACAACCAAAGCATACCGGACGACCTCGACACACGCGCTCCAGGTTATAGCGTATGCCCAGCCGATCGACATCGCCCTCCGAGATCGAATTGCTGCCAGACAGATAAAAGAGGGTCATGATTCGGACCTGGAAGGCATAGAATACCACGAGCGCGTATGGTTAAAGCAGGCACCACCAAGGCAACGTACGGTCTTCATAAAAAAGTGGATGGACAAAGTATGGCACAACTTGGAAGACGTTAAGAAAGAAGTGTATCAGTGAATAGGGAGAAAGGATAGGGCTTAAAATACATGCTTGATCCCTTAACTGGCGAGAGAAAAATCCGAAATTCCAACTTTAACCATAATAAAAGAGGCGGCATTTCTAAGCCACTATGGACTTTGGATGACCCTCCAAATAAACAAGTTTGGTATCAAACTTTTCCGTACACACTATCGAACGCGGTCTTAAAGTTGTTTGTTTTAACCTAAAATTATATTTCAAAGGATAGATGCAACAAGCATATTTGAAATAACAGTATTAATTAATTTTAAATTGTACTGAAAATAGGTTGTATAAGGTTTTTAATGAAATTGAAAAGTAAACTGATTAAGATTAAATTTTGTAATGAAATAAAGTTTCCTTGAATATTTTTGTTTACAGGAAGAGAGGCAGAAGATTAAAAATGTCATTGTACATTAAATGTTCAATACGAAATGTCACTCCTCAACAACCCCATTGCGAAATATTAAATTTCCCTTCCAAAAACCATTAAAATCTGCAATTATATCTCCCGTTCGAAAGGATGCCAAATGATATCGGATAAAGCGATTTACTTTGTGCTGGCCGGAGGTATTAAAGTCCTTTTCTACGTCAAGTGCTAAATCCAGGATGTTGGAAATGCGACGGTTTGCACCCGTCAAGGAATTCCGCCCTTCTAATACATTTAAGGGAGAAACGGTTTTTCCACCCCCGCCTTGTATGTAAATACTCACGAGAAATGTTTAGACACCCTCCAACGAGCAATGTCTTGGCTTGTATCCACGTCATGCGTGCTCCGTTAGACGCATTATATTCCGAAAGAGAGAGGGTGAGAGAGAGGGGGAGAGAGAGAGAGAGTGAGTGAGAGACTCCTTCAAATCCAGGATTTAGTATTGTTTGTTTCGGGGCAATCCTCCTTGAACCCATCCCTATTCATTACCGTACACTTGTTGTACCCGTATTCTCCGGTTCCAATTATCGCCTCTGTAACACTGTCAGGCATTTGGCGTGGCAATTGACTTGACGGTGAAAGTTGGTGGTGGATTTAGGCGGTTATAACAGAGGGCACATAACAAACATAAAGGAACGATACGATACGACAGCTATGTAATCAAATATACCATTATGCATCTAAAATCCTCTTGTGCACAAATGCAACGTACATTTCGCTTACAGCTTTAATTTTTGGACTGCAAC
Source organism: Cimex lectularius (assembly GCF_000648675.2). Lineage (NCBI taxonomy): Eukaryota > Metazoa > Arthropoda > Insecta > Hemiptera > Cimicidae > Cimex > Cimex lectularius. The sequence continues at coordinate 1,050,456 of NW_019392691.1, forward strand.
TGCTTACAAAACGTAACTGAAGCAAAGTAAACATACAAACACACGTAATACAGGGAGTCCTTTTTAGATGGACCTGCTGAATTGCTATTGAAGTAATTTTTACCTTTTTTGTAGAAAATTTATACAGGGTATCTCAGGCGCAGTTCAACTTCAAAATTTCAAATACCTCGCTACACATCGTTTTAAACGATTTTTTACAGGTTACTTTGAAGTGGGTTGCGGGACATGAAGTTATAGAAGTAAACAAACAGTTAATTAATTAAGGTTTTTAGTAGAGAAAAAAAGTCAGTGTCACGGGCGGGATTCGAGCCCACGACCTTCGGCTTGATACGCCGCTACTCGACCACTTGATCATAACCTCGATCCACTCGCGCACTAACTTCCCATCTCACCCCCACCTTTTGAATTTTCCCTCCTTTTTGCCATTTTTCAAGTGGTAGAGCAGCGGCATATTTAGCCGAAGGTCGTGGGTTCGAATCCCGCTCAACTAAAAACCTTAATTAATTGAAAGATATTAATTGGTCAAGCGGACCACGAAAACTAGTGACTTTAAATTATGTTCATTTAATTTGTATATACCCCAATCAAGCAATTGCAATAATCTATTTGATTCACGGCGACAAATGAAATGGCCACTGAGAGCTTTAGTGAAGTATACTTCATTTTAATTCATTACATTTACTATTTTTTCGTGGTACGCTTGACCAATTAATATCATTCAATTAATTAAGGCTTTTAGTTGAGATAAAAAAGTCAGTGTTACGTTAATATCGTGACTTCGAGAGAATTGGGAAGTTAGTGCCCGAGTGGATCGAAATCACGATAGCTCAAGTGGTAGAGTAGCGGCGTATCAAGCCGAAGGTAGTGGGTTCGAATCCCGCTCGTAACACTGACGTTTTTTATCTGAAATAAAAACCTTAATTAATTGAATGATATTAATTGGTCAAGCGGACCACAAAAACTAGTGAATTTAAACGAAGTCTTTACTAACACCGAAAGAAATGGGCAAAGCAGAGACAGAAACAAGCTGAAAAGCGGTTACACATTTATATATACTTTGTAAAGTACTATTTTTGTTAGGCAATTCTTAAACCAAGAGAGGTATGCGAAGAAGCACCAAGAAAAATTATATATGGTTATATATCATCTTTGTCTGCGTATCCTTGTTGATTTTTATCAGTCCGAACGTTTCGGCATGTCAATGACGATGGCGAGGATAAGAAGACCAACATGTTAGATAACATTTATTGAACAACATAGTTTATCACTCGGCAGAACTCAGGAGGAAACTTCTCAACGAAGCATAATGGATTAGTTCCTCTGTAATTCCTCAATAGACTTATATAGTTCGCAGTAGAGAAAAGGAGAAAAAATTGAATTACTTTCTTGGACGTCCGTTTGTATTTGTCACGCTAGAGTTTTTGAGTTCGAATCCCGGCGCAGCAAATTGAACATGATTTGAAAAATTGTACAGTGTTTGACCTTTCGTCGGCGACAAGCAACAGTTATTTTGACGTTAAGCCCTCCTGCATAACAGGAAGTACTTTAGAATTATTCACTTTTCGCCGAAAGTTATGTTGGTGAAGTCAGAAAGTTATTTTACCCATTAAAATAAATATGCATGTTGGAATTTAAGTTGGTTTTCGGTGATTCTCCCTTGACGGAAACAGAGTTGTTTGATGTGAATACAAATTTGGAAAAGTGCGGGTTGGCGTGACGGGATCAATATTTGTGGAAAGGATATATTTATCTTTATGTATATGAAAGCTAATGTGTAGGGTGATATACAGTGTAAATTGGCTTTAGCAACGATGCTTTCCTGGGAAACTAAGAGTACATGAATAAAAAAATATAATAATACCAAACGTTTTGCAAATTAGGATTTGGGGATAAGATAGAATATGAAAGAAATGCTTCAGCTATGTGTGGGTGTGTTTCAAGTGAAATTTTTTTCCAGATGCAGTCCAAGATATCGTCGGGATAGCGTATTCGCTGTGGGTACAGGAAGCCGTGCACATTGAAGGGTTGGGAAGAAAAATTTTGCTGCTTCATGGGATGGGGTAAAATTGCGTGGAAAAAATTTACATGTGTCGGATGACTAGGAAGTATCGATTCATGGCTTTAATTATTTACGCAAAATCCAATCCAATATTTACATATTATTTCAATAAAAGGTTTTATTGGTTTAGTGGTTAAACAACAAAAAAATTGAATCGTAAAACCCTGTTACTACTAATCGTGAAATTCAATATGTTGTACAAACATAATTTACGATGTATTTAGCCTGCACTGCATAAAATACAAAATGTAAATAATTTTTTTCTGAAATTAAAGAAATTCATAGTAAATTATTATATTTATATAAATACACAATATTTATATTTGTAAATATGTTAATAAAATTAACAAAACCTTCTCTCTCTCTCTCTCTCTCTCTCTCTCTCTCTCTCTCTCTCATACTCTTTTCTCAGTTTATACTCTTTTTCGCAAGCTCCGGTATAATTACTGACCAGACTCTAACATTATAAATTTATATTAAAAGCCGATCAGGGATGAGACCAATTATCCTCTCCCGGTCGTACCGAGTCTTTTCCTTCTTAATCGCTTCAGAGCAAATAATCTTTTAATATAAAATTAATCGCGTAGAATTTCTAAATACAAATTTTATTTTTAATAACTCCTTTATAGCCAAAAAATATTATAAATCAAAATAAGATGGAAATAAAATTATGTTGATTAGAAGTAATTATTGCACAATCAATTTAGAAAGGTTCACGACAATATAGGGTTAGTATTAAACATGATTAAAAGAATGTGGCTGCGGCTGTGGGCCAGTACGGTAGAGAAGCTCACCCGTAGAAAGAGCGTGGTGGATGGTCCTTGGAAGTTCTGATTCGAAGAAGATGGATCGTCTCACCCGATAAAAATAGGCAATACTAAGTTAACTCACAAGTATGTTTGGGCAAAAGGGCTCTGGAGACAGGTTGCTCCATGTGATAATTGCTGGAGTCGATTCAAGATGCTACATCATCCAGGCACAGTACTTTCTCGCGCGGCCTTTGGTCCATAACGATGGAGCTGGATGTAGTCGTTTGGCATCAAATTTTATGTCCCCTGTAACTTAGGCTGTTCACACGGTGCAAGTCCCTCGAATGTGTGAGTAGTGGCGGATAGGAACGTATAGTGAATTGGTTGCTCCTACTCGGGTATGTTTTGCACGTAGGTGTAGGCTGAGCTTGATTGGAGGGTTTTACCGTAGGCAGTCTCCTCTAGGTGGTGGTTAGCAATTCCACTTTAAACAAAACCGCGGCCGGAGCGGATCCTGTAGTTTCTACGCTGGGGAAGCCCCACTACTCTGGGACGTAGAGTGGCCTTCTCTATCTAGGGAGTGCTCGGGAGACCAGGCTGATGTATTTCGGCTTAGTCCTTTGCGCGCGGCATACGGTTCGATGCTCAATGCGGACCCAACCACTCGGAATGGGCAAGCGGAGAGCGAGGTTCGTCTTGGCCCCTTGGGCGCTGCGGCAGTAACACCGTTCTGTCGTATGCGGAGGTGCGGCAGCTCTCATCTTGAGAATCAAAAAGTCCGATTAGCCCCAATCGGCAAGGTGCGAACGTTAAAGATCCTCATTGTCTTTTAAGGACAACCGAGTATGCGGGAACATTGGAAACCAACTTACTGTGAGTAGAAACTATATTTTAAAAAGGAAAGAACACATTTATTTATTATTATATGTATACTATATATGAATTATTCTTTTTACGTAAGGTCTTGGTTGAGATAAAAACTTTATCGTGTCACGAGCGGGATTCGAACGAAGGAAAGAAAAATTCGAAAGGCGGGGTATGGACACGATGGCTCAAGTGGTAGAGCAACGGCGTATTTAGCCGGGGGTCGTGGGTTCGAATCCCGCTCGTGAAACTGACTTTTTTATTTCAACCAATACCCTACATAAAGATTAATTTATTGAAAAAAAGTGATTCGGTCAATCGGACCACGAACTATAATGAATTATCAACAAATATTAATTATTCTATCTCACGAGATATCGTGACAATTGGTTGGAGCAGCGCCGTATTGAGCCGAAGGTCGTGGGTTCGAATCCTGCTCGTGACATTAATTTTTCATCTCAACCAAGACCTTACATAAAAAGAATAATTAATTGAAAGAAGTAATTTGATCAATTAGACCTAATGGATTAATATTTTCTATATTTTAAAAACGTAAAAAAAAAATGTAAAAACTAAACTGTCAGTTTGCCCGGTGCGTTTAGGCTGATTGTCAGTGATGACCAGAGCTTAAACACTAGTTCTCAAAAATCATTAAGAAAATATAAAAATATTTTCCTCTTTCTCATCCGGTTTAAAGCACACTTAAATAGAGAATAACCTTAACTCTCACAGTGTTTCCGTTTGGCCATCTCATGTAGTATATTGACAAACCCAGCTCATCTTTATCATCACCAAATAGTATCATTAATACTACATGGGCTGAGCTGCCTCTACACCAATACTGCGGCAGTAACACCCTTCTGTCGTATGCGGAGGTGCGTCAGCTCTCATCTTGAGAATCAAGACGTCCGATAAGGCCGAGTAAGCTTGGTGCGGACGTTAAAGATCCTCATTGTCCTTTTTGGGACGACCGAGTATACGGGAAGCAAAGTCCGCACGATGGATGACTTCCATCTTGAAGCAGTTGAACATCCTTATGACGACCTGGAATGCAGTAAGTAAATTGGGAATCGAAGGGGCCCCACCACTTCCTGTCAATCCACAACCAATCCTCTCTGCAGTGCGAGAAACAGAAGCTATTCCTATTCCGTTGATTTCTTGTCTGGTAGTGGCTACCCGGAGAAAAAAATCGACCTTGCTCATCACTGAACACAGCGAAAATGAACAATGACGACCAAATTACAAGAAACGCTTCAGCCGATGAAAATTGTTTAAATATTTAGCAAAAAATAATATCGCTTAAGACATGTTTTTCATCACTTCATACTGGAGGGCATAACGTCCGTTTGTTGTAGTGGAGGAGGGATCCGCTTAACAATATTTTCTTCATATTATTCACAATTAAAAACCATGGGCGGGATTCGAACTCAAGACCGCTAACTTGGCAAATACGAATCGGACGCCCTGCCCTCTCGGCCATCGCGGACCCAGGTTTACTTAATAATCACAATACAACATGATAAACAGAGAAAAGGCAATATGAAAATAAGTTATTATTAGTGCAATACTGGTAAATGATAAGGAATTTATTTAAAGAAACAACAACTGAGTTCAAAGCCACTCTTACATTTGTTGTGATCAAATCAATACACTAATAAAAAAGGTACGCCGAGGAAACCCACTGGCTGTAAGGTTTGTGTAATATTTGAACGATAAAAGTTTCTTTTCGTAAACCAACTTTGGTCTTATAAAAAAAAATAATTACCCTGCCATTTTCACCCCTCACTTGAAATATTATTACGTTACTAATAAGCAATTAATTTAAATTAAAAAACAAACTTTTATCAAATTTTTCTTCTAAAGTAATTTTTTCAGTGTCCGAGAAGTTTCAGCTCAAAGAAAAACTTTCCTTTTTGTAACAAAAATAAGTACAAATACGTTATCCTAGTAATATTAATATTAATCAAGCTGGAGTGTTAGAAATCGAAATCAACTATGTGTAAATTTGTTAAGTGGCCAAGGGCAAATATTTATCCATGCAAGCTGGACCAGTTGGAAAATGATACGTGTAGGAGAACCCCTCTGATATACAAATTGAATGGTAATATTGTAAAGTTCTTGTTTACATGTAAATTGGCCGCATAGCCGCACTTCAGCCCTGCGACGTCATTGACTTATAACTTATTACGAAAACTCTCTCTTTTCTAACTTTAAAGTTTAATTTATCTCGTTCTTTTGACATCTTCTAGCATTGTATCTGCTTAATTTCGTACTTTGTCTTTCAAATTTTATTTATTCCTCGAGATTAAGAATTGTTTTTAGAATGATAGCTTTGTATCTAATTGTGATGATTTTGTTTCCACGTTTCACAAGTGTAGGTAAACAAGGGTGAATGATTGTTTCGCTGAGAATACTCGAGAACTCGCGAATACCATTCAACTGCTTAACATCTCTCATAACTTAAACTTCGCATCTATGGTATAATTAAAACTTTTAACAAACATACTACGTGTAGGTCTGTGTTATTGGACATAATCTATTTTAATGAGATGTTGCTTTATAAGTTTCTGGTGTGTTTTTAATTGTTTTATATATTAAAACGCATTAGTACTTGGTGAATGGTGACTGAATTAAATTAATATGTTTGACAATTACATTAATTAAAATAAAAACCTATGCGGCGGGGTCTTTGCCAAACCGGGGAATCAGCATTCATGTGCGATTCTTAGACGCCAATACAACAGAATATACGAGCGCCTTCAGACCCTGGGAATACCCTTCGGCGAAGCATTAGGCGGGCAGCTGGGCATCGGCCGATTTCGCCCTAGATCCTCCCGGCCGTACTCATCAGATTGATCAAGCCAAGTCGCCTACTCAGCGCTACTTTTACCGAGCTAAGTTCTTGGAACTTAGATAGATATTTCGTCTTCACAGAACACAGAAAGTCTTGCGGTCGTAGATCGAAGGTGCAGCGTGCGACATGTATCGCGAGGGTGAGGTCTTCGTGGTCGCCTCCGCGGCACTGTAGAGTTTACCCGTCAGAATTGTATGCTGTACTGCTGTTCGTGACAATTTCACCGTAGGTCCATTCGCTGTGCACTTTTTGGAGAAATACAACGAACTGGAGCGTCGAACAGTGGTTGTTGTCTGGGTACCCGGGACACATTGGTCTGGAGGGTGAAAAGCTAAAAACTCGTAATAGAACACCACATCGAAAGTTGGCGGGCCAAAACGAATAAACGAAATTTCGGATTCGTACTCCAGCCAGGCGAAAAAGGCTACAAGCAAGAATAATTTAAAGGAAATATACAATTGGGTTTAAGTGAGATAATATTTCATTGATTTAGGTTACTGGCTGCAAGTAGAACAATATTGCTAGTAGGTTTTAAACACAAATGAACAAACATTGATCTTAGAATTAGGAAAACCAAATTTATAGAAATGATGAATGGTGGAGTGAGTCCGGTGTTCAATCCTTTTTAAAAGGATAGTTCGTACTCACGGTAAGTTGTTTTCCAACGATCCGGATTTCGAGCTCTTAGCTCATCATCAGTTTGAAGGAGTTCTACGTTCACGTCTCTCGACATGAATTGCAAAAGTGAACCCGCCGATACCCATAGACCGTATGTTAAAACTTCCATTAACACCTGCTAACTATAAAAAAGAATTAGAAACTATTAAAACTTAGCAAAGAACAATGGATATCTAGAAAAAGGTTCAATACATCAAAAAGGATCGGGCCATCGAAGCGTATAGCGTTGAGGACTCTCAGACTACGCTGACGGAGCCCCTCGAATACGTAAGAAGAAGGAATGGATAGTGGTCGGTAGTGCGTACTCGAAGTACGTAATGTACACGACTGGCACACTTTACCGAAGGCAGTCCCCTCTAAGGGGGTGGTTAGCAATTTCACTTGAAACAAAACCGCGGTAGGAGAGGATCTGGAAGTTTCTACGCTGGGAAAGTCCCAATACTCTGGGAGATAGAATGGCCTTCTCTATCTAGGGAGGGCGCGGGAAACCAGGCTGATGTATTTTGTCCTAGGTAGCTCTTTGCGCGCGGCATACGGTTCGATGCTTAATGCGGACCGACCACTCGGAATGGGCAAGCGGGGAGCGAGGTTTTCTTGGCTCCTCGGGGCTGAGCTGCCTCTACACCAATGCTGTGGCAGTAACACCCTTCTGTCGTATTCGGAGGTGCGTCAGCTCTCATCTTGAGAATCAAAAATTCCGATTAGCCCTAATCGGTCAGGTGCGAACGTTAAAGATCCTCATTGTCTTTTAAGGACCGAGTATGCGGGAACGTTGGAAAACAACTTACTGTGAGTAGGAACTATGTTTTTAAAAAGGAAAGAACACATTTATTTATTATTATATGTATACTATATATGAATTATTCTTTTTATGTAAGGTCTTGGTTGAGATAAAAACTTTATCGTGTCACGAGCGGGATTCGAACGAAGGAGGGAAAAATTCGAAAGGCGGGGTTGAGATGGGAAATTGGTGTCCGAGTGGATCGTAGACACGATGGCTCAAGTGGTAGAGCAAAGGCTTATTTAGCCGAGGGTCATGGGTTCGAATCCCGCTCGTGATACTGACGTTTTTAGCGCAACCAATACCTTACATAAAGATTAATTAATTGAAAAAAAGTTATTCGGTTAATCGGACCTCGAACTTTAATGAATTATCAATAAATATTAATTATTCTAGCTCACGAGCTATCGTGACAAAGTGGTTGGAGCAGCGCTGTATTGAGCGGAAGATCGTGGGTTCGAATCCCGCTCGAGACAGTAATTTTTCAACTAAACCAAGATCTTACATTTAGCCATCTCATGTAGTATATTAACAACCCGAGCTCATCTTTATCATCATCAAATTGCATCAATAATATTACATACTCGACACACGTTTTAGGAGAAAGGTGTTGCTACAGTTACTGCGCAGTTTAAATATAATAATGTATAATAGATAACGGCGTTAGTTCTTTGTGAATAATTTATTTCAAAGATTTCACCCCTTAGGGATTAATTTATGCAAAGGGGAGAATCGTGTTATCTGTCTCGGCTTGTTTAGTATACGAATACAAAATCAGGCAAAAACATTTACGTCGCTTGTTATTAAATAGTTTAATAATAAGATGAGAGTAGAATGACATTCGGCGTGACCTGTATTTAAATAGGAAGGAACCGCTCCAACGTCAAATTTCTTGCTCGGAGGATTTTCTTGTCTACGGCCTCTTCTCTTGTTTTTAATATGCATTGAAACGCCAGTTACATCGCGAACGTGCGTCGAAAACCGATGCCTGGAAGATTTTTAATAAAAGAACTTCGTCCCCTTCTTTTCACCGACGATAAAAAAGTATCTTGTGAAGCATTGTCATGTGGTCTGTTAGTTGCAGGACCGGCAAAAATTCGAGAAAAAAATCGCAAAAGACTAACTTTAAAATCGATCTGGAGTGACGTAGGTTTCAGAAAGACATTTTCTTTATCGTACCAACGTTTCGATCTTTATTGAGATCATCTTCAGGGCTCAAAGTGTTTGTTTTCTGCGTAAGTGTGCCTTTCTTGCGTGTCGTGCGTGTCGTCGGGCACTCTCAACACGACACGCAAGAATGGCACAATTACGCAGAAAACAAACACTTTGAGCTCTGAAGATGATCTCAATAAAGATCGAAACGTTGGCACGATAAAGAAAATATTTTCTGAAACCTACATTACAGCGGACCGCATCTCACGATTTCCGAATAATAAAAAAAGTATCTATCGGTCAATCATCGTTACATTTACGTAACCTTCTAGGTAAAATAGCACCACTTTAGGAACACCTGCCACTTGTACCCGGCCAAATCGGTCGTTTGCATTTTCCGGGTTATGGCGGCTCTTAAAGTAAATGACTTGTGTTCTTGCATGCTCGGGTGAGTAATTAATGTGGAGCAGTTGCGGTCAGCATGAGCCCTTTGGGCTGAAGGGAGGTTCCATACCATTACTCGGTCTTGTTCAATTCACCCTTAGGGACCTTTTGGACAACCTATTGATCACAAATTTGTCAAAAACAGCTTTTGTTCGCGAATGCGAAAAACAGCCGACCGCATGCAAAATCAAATGTTTATTTTACATTATTACATTTCTTATACTTTAAACTGCTCGTACTTCCTCGTGGTCGGTCTTTAGATCTATTTTCATGGCTTCTTCTTGAACAAAACAACCTTCCGTAATATATTTTTATTGATATGAGTTCCAGAAGTTTCTCTTCAGTCTACATAACCAAATTACTGAATTACTAATAATATTTTTTATCGAAAATTTTCCAGTTGTTTCATTTATTTATCAATATTGTTATGTTACAACGGCGCTAGAGGTCTGCAAGCGATTTTTATGACCTCATATAGAGTTTTGGACTACAAAATATTAAAATTGGAACAGTAATTCAATAATTACACACCAGATACAACACTATCAACTTTCTTTACTTTGGGCGGTTCTAAAATAAAAATGAATCTAAACAATATAAATCAAATTAATATAAAGTAAGTAAATATGTTTCGGTGTTAACATATGTTGTTTTAACAATTTTAACGAGAAAAGAGAGAGAGGGAGAGAGAGATAGAGATAGAGAGAGAGAGATGAGAAAGAGAGATGAAAAAGTGGGAGAGAGAATGAGTGAATGAAGGGACGATTTATTTATTGATCACGCAAGATTTGGTTCTCTTCCATTTAACGAGAGAAAGAGAGAGAGAGAGAGGGAGAGAGAGAGAGAGAGAGAGATAGGTAGAAGAAAAGATAGAAAGAGAAAAGGAGAGGGAGTGAGAGATGAGATAGTTAGATATGTAGTGAGTAAGAGAGACAGAGAGAGAGAGGAAAATACGAGATAGAAAGATAGGTTGAGAGAAAGAGAGCGAGAGAGAGAGAGTGAGGGAGAGAGAGTTATATAATTATTATGTTAATAATAGTTTGAGAAAGTTTGAAATATTGCAATCCAAACAGTGGAGTTAAGCAGATTTTTGCAGTCAAGAAAGTAGAATTTCTTCCATTTGGCGGATGGAGGTTGTCGAGGCAAGGTTCCGGAATTTAAGGGAGGCGTATGTATCAACTTCTTGCGATTTAGAGGACAAATGGAATTTGAATGTTAGGGGGATAATTAGGTTGAATAGGAAGTAGAGAGCTCGGCTCGAAGAATTTTGAACTGAAGTCACTTTTTTGGCCTTTCATTCTTTGGATGTTGAAATGGTTGTTGGAATCCCGCAGGAAGATCACATTTCAAATCCGTACGTCGAGATTGGTTGTAGTAATGCTATTTCGATGGGGAGTTTATTTTTACGTAAGCCTTCTGATTCGCTGTGAATGGTTCTGGAGGTTTGTTAAACTCATTCTGGGTATGTTAAACGATAGCGGTATCGTTTAAATAAGTGCGGAGTACTGTAACAAGTACGATACAGTCGGCAATGTGTACTGAAAAGAGAATGGGGCGAAGGATGTTGCCTTGCGGAACATACGCTTCTGCGTAGAGGTTGGGGCAGAAGGGTTTCCCATTCTTAATTGAAAAGAGCTACCGGACAGATAGAATTTTAAGACGAAAGCAACCTTTCAAGGTAGAAAGCAATGATGTCAATTAGCTGTGGCCCTGTTGAATGGTAGACTGATGTCGTCTGAACCCGAATTGATATAATTTAATTGGATTGTTAAAACGAAAAATAATTTAAAAATGAAAAAAAATTAAGAAAAATGAAACAATAGGTGCCGTTATTGTTTCATTTTTTAGAACGCATACATTTATTACGTTTTTAATATATAATTTATAGTATAAACTCTTCTAAATGTGTTAATAAATGTTCGTGATACAATTGATTGTTTATGTTTTTTCGAACGATAGATAAAAAGTAAGAATTGCTAGATTAGCTTTTAAAAGTGCCATTATGAAGGTCATGTAAAGAAAAAGAATTATAATCAACTTAGTCATAATTTTGACCATTTCTTTCTCAATCGAACTTGTTCCTTTTTTACATTATTAGCGAGTAACACTTTATTAATGTTCAAGGCATAACTTTATCTGGGTTTGCAGTGATTATTGTTTCGTTACCAATTATTTTGGCCTGCCTATCCTCGCTTGCCTAGTCTAGCAACATGTTTTTATTAGTAACTTGGTAGTAACATTTTGAATATTTTTTAAGATAAAACTATCTAATGTGATCACATTTCGGGTAAACTAGCATTCGTTGATCTGGATATACGAGTCAACCTCGAGGTAACATTTTTATGAGATTTCCTCTTGAGGTCCGCAGAAAGATGAACCTGTAGCATGGTCATTTCCGATCATTCCGGTCCGCCTATTCTCCCGCTTTGATCGGTCAGATTCGTTTCGCCACATTCAGATAATATGCAGCTCAGTAAACTGCAAAATTCATACGTTTTTATCAAGAATAACTGAGATTTATGGAAATATACAAATCAAAGTTAAAGTTTTACCATATAACCTTAATTAAAAAAGTTTACAAAAACCAGGTTTTTCTCCGCTTTTTTCAACAAACCCACATCAATATAACATACGGACTTATACTAACTGATGTATGTCAAAAATATCACTCTTACTTACGCTGTTGGTTATGTCAATTAGACAGCCCTTGTCGATATAAGATTCATAAATAAAATTTCAACTCAAACGAAAATAGCTTGCATGAGTGACTTTGGGTCAAAGGTTCGCTGGGCTATTTTTGATTGGAATCAATGTGCGCAACGTCCTTACTGGAGGCGTCACAATGATTTCTGCCAAACTGGAACTCAAAATTCGACTGATAGATGTAATGAAATTTTTTTAATCCAAAGTAATTTAATAATGTGTAATATCGTCTTAGGAAAGTATATTAACGTCGATATCGTCGGTATAATCTTTCGTAAAATAAGAATCAGTAATGCTAAGTACGTGGATTTTATATTTCGTCCTACTGTTTTATTGAGGTATGGGAAACTTCAAGTGTATGTGTCATGTGATTTTGTTACGTAAACAAATAAATAATTTGTTTAAAGATAGTTTTCATTTACACTATCAAAAAGCTATCCCGATTAGGAAAAACAAGGGCCGATGATCACAAAGATCGGCTAACAATAAAAAATCCAAACAATCTACCGAAAGCACCGATAAAAAAAACGTGTGGTGGTTAGTGACCGTTAGTCGATGATTATTCAGAAATCGTGAGATGCGGTCTGGTGTGATGTAGGTTTCAGAAAAACATCTTTATCGTGCCAACGTTTCGATCTTTATTGAGATCATCTTCAGGGCTCAGTGTTTGTTTTCTGCGTAAGTGTGCCATACTTGCGTGTCGTCGGGCACTCTCAACAGGTCACGCAATAATGGCACAATTACGCAGAAAACAAACACTTTGAGCCCTGAAGATGATCTCAATAAAGGTCGAAACGTAGCACGATAAAGAAAATGTTTTCTGAAACCTACATCACAGCGGACCGCATCTCACGATTTCGGAATAATAAAAAAAAGTATCTATCGGTCAATCTAAGTTTCTAGAATCTTGCGAGGACTTCAATGTAGCTTCTTTTTTAAAATAAATAATTATAATAACAATTAAATATTAATAAATAATAACAAATTACAACTTTCATTTAATAAATACTGTTTACATTTGTAAGCACTCAGGTACAGTTTGGGTCTTGCCATTTTTTCATACGAAATTTACGCATATTACAAACAGAAACTCTACGCTTTACCAAAAGATGACCTGCAGTAATCGACCATATCGTGGCAGCAGGAAATAACATTCCTTGTTGTAAAATGTCTGGGCTTAACAACGGATAGCAGTTTTCACCAGGCATCTAGCAGGTATAACAGACTGCGGAAAAACTGCTATCAGCTGCTGTTTCCTCTAATATCACGGGACTCAGTGATGAGCGCTTTGAAGAAAAAGCTTCTCTACAGCAGCATTGTTAACCTCATGCTTCTGTACGAGTGTCCTGTTTGGAGAATCATTTGCCGGGCAAACTCCAACATGTTACAAGTGATCGAAAATAATTTTTTGAGGTTTGTCACCTTCTGACATGATGGACCAGGGTTGAACGCCTCCACGAGACGACCAAAATGGAGATCATTGCCATGGAGGTGAAGTCAAGAACTACGCTTTTTCAGCAGATGTGCTGCCAGCAAGAATACCCTAATTAACTTAACTTAGTAACTTAACTAACGTAACTTAGTAATAAGAGTCTATGCCTTCATAAGCGCTGCAAGCACCGGCGTGCAAAGACCATTCTGCTTCAAGAAGCAGCTGTGATTTTTATGACATTTTGGTACTCCATTTTGTGCCGTGATATTCCTATAATTTCTAGTCCGTAAATGTACATAATGTGTGGTGATTAGTGGCCGTTAATCGCTATTTATTTAGAAATCGTGAGATGCGGTCTGGTGTGATGTAGGTTTCAGAAAAACATTTTCTTTATCGTGCCAACGTTTCGATCTTTATTGAGATCATCTTCAGTGCTCAAAGTGTTTGTCTTCTGTGTAATTGTGCCATTCTTGCGTGTCGTGTCCTCGGCATTCTCGACACAACACGCAAGAATGGCACAATTACGCAAAAAAAACCACTTTGAGCCCTGGATGATCTCAATAAAGGTCAAAACTTAGCACGATAAAGAAAATGTTTTTCTGAAACCTACATCGCACCAGACCGCATCTCACGATTTCTGAATAATCATCGATTAAAAAAACGTCGGCATGGGTAAGAAGGGTGTAAGATAGTCAGCGATCTTTGTTATAAGTATTATCGGGGTCGGAATGAGGTATTTCGCGAATTTTAGGTTCTGTCCAGATCGGACATGGCAGATCCATCGTCGTGATGGAGGGAAGATGGTGAAATGTGTTGTTTCAGAATTTTTCTTGTTGTTAAGCACAAGGATCTATTGGTAGTTGTTAAATTTCGTACGTAGGAATTGTAGATTTTATTAGGATAAAGTAATATTTTTACGAGGTGGGATAATCAGTTGAGGGCTTAGTATTCAGATGCCTAGACTGGTTTGGAGTTTTAGGGAGAGTAGGTTGACTATGAGAGGCGGGCATTAGATGTTGTGATTCATAGTAAAAAAACCAATAGTACCACAGAACATAGACCAACATAGCCTTTCAATAGTCCACGGACGACGCAGCAACACGTCACCGTGCTTCAGTAAGATTTCCGATCATTCCTTCTTCATAGTCACGTAAATTGTTGCCAAAGAGCGATTTGTTAGATAATAGTCTGCTACACATTGCAATAGCTTCAGGGTTTTCATTAGATTTCATTTTTTTGATAGTCCCTTCTTACTTAATTTTATCGCTGAGTAGAAAGGTTTTCCCTGTTAAATCCTCACGGTGATGTAAAATGTGTACAGCAGTTTCTTCAACTAGACGAAATCTAAAAAGAATAGATTTTGATCCACCTGATTTTCAGTCCGTTGAGAAAATAGGCTAGACTTGGCGATGTCTTTTCGTTGTCTCTGTTTTGGGTGTTCCCAATCCCATCATGTATGACTTTTTAGCTTGATCAATACCTCTTTTATGGCAGTTTGATATTTGATGTAAGGGTCTGGGATTGATATTGACAAGGGAACTCTCTTTGTCTATTATGTCAGTTTCACCATTACCATATGTTCTGGGAGTAAAATAATTTGTTCTTTGTCCCCATTTTTCCTAGAGCACATTCGCAACCCCAATATACGATCTACCCCGGGTCAGATCAGTGCTTTGAGCGCAGCTTTGGCGTTTACATTAGATGTCTATCTCCTTAGCTTCTTTACAGCTCTTATAACCCAAAGCTTTACCTCGAAAAGCCCCAAAAATATTCCTTGATACACGTGATACACCTCGTCACATGAGGACCTTGTCTGTGATTACAGAAATGGTCTTTCTGATTGTGGACGTTCAACGCGTCATCATTGGAATAGATATTTGTCCCAGATCATCGTATGCGCATCTCTGTTCCTTCAACTGGGCGGAACTCACATTATCTATGATCTTGGCTTGATTGGAGCCAGTGATTTGATAGAAGCTTGGCCAAGGTAGATAATAAATCTAAATATTTTATCAATGCTTTGACCCATTGATCAATTACCCTTCTACCACATTGCAAAAACTAAATGCCAAATTTTTATTTATTAAAAACATATTCGTTAAACATCGTCGGAACAGTGTTGACGAAAAGAGATCACGCTTTTTCTACTGGTAAACGGATACTCGTTCCGACTTTAGATCCCAGGCAACGAATTTAACCGAGGCACTAACGTCAAATACGGCCATACATCATTGACCGTGTGAGGCATACCGACGGAGATGCGGACAGCGATTTCCCCGATGTGCCCACGAATCAAAGAAGACTAGGCTAACGGCCGCGGCTATTCCCGTATGAAGACAGGTGTTTACACCTGTGCCACCTTTTGGCAACAGGTCCTGGCAACTTTCAATGAGCCCCTCCTCCCCGGACTCTTTCCTCTTCATTTGGAACCAAAGGGCCGGATTGATGGCACAATAATTGTCTTATCGTGTTTCAGACTGGTCCGAGGACAATAAGCTACTCAACGAGCTGACTATTTTAATTTGGTGTTGTATTTATACACCGCCACTTACAGATTTATTCTACTAGTGCTTGTTTTTACCTCCATGATTCCAAATCGGGTTACAGATTCTACAAGAATAAAATTAATTAAATTCTAATTTATAAATGTTAGCAATTTTTTAATTGATAATGTACGGATTGTTCAGATATATTTATCAATGCTACAACTAATTATGAAGGTAATGTTTCAGTATTATGCCATTTATTTTTAAACATTCATGTTTACTGCACTAAAAGTATTTACATTTTTGAAATTGAATTAAAAATAAAAAAATTAGAAACAAAGAAAGGCGAAGAATCACCAGACAAGATTTCCAAAATTCCATGATTAGAAAATTTCTGTAATTGTAGAACATAACTTTATTGGTTTTCTCCCTGCCGAATTAACACTTTTTTATTGCAAATCAACTTTTCTATCTTCAAATTAACCCTTTTTACAATTTTTTTTGTAGGCACGATAGCTTAAGTGGTAGAGTAGCGGCGTATCAAGCCGAAGGTCGTGGGTTCGTATCCCGCTCGTGGCACTGACGTTTTTAAACTAAAAACCTTAATTAACTGAATAATATTAATTGGTCAAGCGGACCACGAAAACAAGTGAACATTTTTATAATTGTTAACTTAACTGTATTTCCTGCCAAATTTAGCCTTTCCTAATTTCAAATTAACCCGTTTTAATTTAAATGTAAAACTTCAAATGTAAGCACTTAAAGTAAAATCCTGTATTTGAAAAATTCCAAAATAAAAAAAAATTGGCTTGTTATAAGACGATTTATAAATTTAGTATTTTAGTTCCAAATTAGATGTTTTTCTGTCAATTAAAGTATTTTTAGTTTAAAATTAACTCTTTTTTTGTAACAAATTAATTCGTTTTAATTTCAAATCACCTTTTTAAATTTCAAACTAACTCTTTTTTTATAGCAACTTAGCCGCTTCTTAATTTCAAATTAAACTTTTTACCTTTATAATAACACTTTATTTTAAATTAACCTTTAATAATATATAGTAAAAATAAGGGTTCTTTTTTAAAATTGAGAAATGGGGTAAATTGTAGTTTTAAGAGACTAGTTATTTTATAGTTAAAAAATCTGAAATTAAAAGAAGAACAATTTTTTTGTTAAAGTAAAATCCTGTATTTGAAAAAATACAAAATAAAAAATGGACTTGCTATAGGACAAGTTGAAAATTGACTATTTTAGTTGCAAATTAAATGTTTTTCTTGTCAAATCAAGTATTTTTAATTTAAAATTATCTCTTTTTTGTATCATATTAATTCGTTTTAATTTCAGATCACCTTTTTTAAATTTCAAACTAACTCTTTTTCTGTAGCAATTTAACCCTTCTTAATTTCACATTAAACTTTTTACCTTTATAATAACACTTTATTTTAAATTAACCTTTAATAATATATAGTAAAAATAAGGGATCTTTTTTTAAATTGAAAAATGGAGTAAATTGTCGCTTTTATGGGACTAATTATTATATAGTTAAAAAATCTGAAATTAAAAGAAGAAGAATTTGTTTATTAAAGTAAAAATCCTGTATACCATTCCAATCTAAAATAAAATAAATGGTCTGTTGGAAGACCATATAAAAATTAATTACAATTAAAAGATAAAAATATTATACTAAAGCGTTTAAAATGAAATATAAAAATAAATTTCCTATGATAAATCCTTTTGATTTGAAAATGTTTTAATATAAAATAATTATGCTCATAAAACCACTTCCAACTACCAACCAAAACCATTAATCAAACTATAAGAAGATTCTTTTATTTTTTCAATTTTATTTTATATAATTTTTAATTTTAATTGTGATTAGTTTTGCTAGTTTTCTAAGGGCTCAATTATTTTATATTAAATAATTTCAAATTTAACATTTGTCTGTCAAATAACCTTTTTACTTGTTAAATTAATTTATAATTAACCATTTCTTATTAAACGGACTTTTTTGATATCAATTACCTTTTGTTAATTAAAATTAACTGTTGTTAGCTTAAAATTTTGATCCATTTTTAATTTCGTACTTAACCTTTTTTAAAACAATAAAACAAAGAAATGGTAAAATTTAACCTCATAAAGTAAAACTCTTTCATTTCAAAAAATAATAAATGTAAAATAATTGGGCCCGTGGAATACTATATATGAACATTAATTTTTATTAATTATCATTTTGTTGTAAGGTTTTGGTTGAAATGAAAAAGCTAGAGTTTCTAGCGGGATTCGAACCCACGACCTTCGGCTAGATACGCCGCTGCTCTAACCACTTGAGCTATCGTGACTTCGATCCGCTCGGACACCAACACCCCATCTCACGATAGCTCAAGTGGTTGAGTATCGGCGTATTGAGCCGAAGGTCGTGGGTTCGAATCCCGCTATGACTCTAGCTTTTTCATTTCAACCGAAACCTTACCTAAAAATGTTAATTAATTGAAAGAAGTAATTTGGTCAATCAGACACTAATTATAATGGATTTAATTAATTTTTATACGGTTTTTTTGGAACCTAATTTTTTAATGTAAAAATTAAACCAGTTGACAGGTAAAAAGGGTTAATTTGAAGTTGAAACGGGTTGATTTCAAGTTTAAAAAATATTAATTTGATGTTAAAAAGCATCAATTTGATGCGGAAGGGTTAATTTTAATAGAAAAAGTGTTAATTTGACTGAAAAATGGTTAATTTAAAGTAAAAAAATATACCAAGATCCCTTACCGTTTTTGACCTTCAACACATATTTGATTTCGTTCTCGTGACCTTTATTAACAAACCAGAGTTCTCTAAATTCACATCCTCCTGGACTCTTTGAAAAAAAGTCAACTATGACTTCCTTTAAACTGATATGCCCTTCAAAATAATCTCTTCGGGAGGTAAACTGGAAGAAAGTTTTCTAAAAAATGTTGTGGAGATGTATTGAGTAAGAGATGTGTCAGAAGTAGGATGAGACCTTGCTCTTAAAGATAAGGAACTCTCAGAAAGGACAATCAATTTAACTGTTTAATCTACACTAATCCGAGTTATGCCACTTGAGACAGCTGGGCGTGTCAGGCGGCTCAATACTCGAGCGTCACCTTCCTTAAACAGTTAAAACATTCAAAAACACTAATTGTGATACTCTTATCAAGCTATTACAATACTAAGAATAACGTAGGAAAACCAAATTAATTGGCTGAAAGCTAAACGAACCTCCATTAGAGGAAACTTGACCCGGAGAAAGTTAATCAACCGGAACGTACGATTATAGCAAATGTTTCCAACTGAGCCAAGCCAGTATAGTTATGGAAATTTACTCTGCTAAGTGAATAGTAATGGAGCCAGTGTTGTCTCCTTGTCAACGCAACGCCTCATATTTCGTCGCTGAAGTGGCAATAATTCTAGCACTTGGGCCGGGACGTGCCACATTCACCAGTCATGGCTTTTAAATTGATACCAGAAATCGTCTGCCCGTTCGGAAGAATTCAGAAGTAACATAGCAATAATTTACCGCTCAAAAGAAGATAACTGTTTGACGATTGAAATATTAAATGAATTTATCAGCAAAAACGAACAGTAACATTTAATTGATCTTTGAAAAAACAACAATTGAATTGCGGATTGTTCTACAGATTGGAGCCATGGCCCATTTTTGGACATAATTACAAAACAAGTATTAATTTGTGGTTTTAGTGACCGTTAGCCAATGATTATTCGTAGATCGTGAGGTGCGGTCTGCTTTTTTAGAAAAACATTTTCTTTATCGTGCCAACGTTTCGCTCTTTATTGAAATCATCTTCAGCGCCTGAGATTTATAAACATTGTTTGCATTTAACAAATACATGTAGGATGTGGAAAAAAATGAATTTATACAATGCTAGAAAATTTGAGATCAAAAAAATAAATTTATACAATGCTAGAAAATTTGAGATTAAAAAAATAAATTTATACAATGCTAGAAAATTTTAGATTAAAAAAATGAAATTATACAATTCTAGAAAATTTTAGATTCAATCAAAGTATTTGTACTCACTCAAAGGGTTTGTTTTCCGTGTAGTTGTGTCATTCTTGTGTGTCGTGTTGAGATATCTCACTGGCACTCGCAACACGACACACAAGAATGACACATCTACACGGAAAACAAACACTTTGAGTGAGTACAAATACTTTGATTGAATCTAAAATTTTCTAACATTGAATAAATTCATTTTTTTATCTAAAACATTTTCTAGCATTGTATAAATTCATTTTTAAATATGAAATTTTCTAACATTGCATAAATCCATTTTTAAATCTAAAATTTTCTAGCATTGTATAAATTCATTCTTTTTTTAATCTACAATTTTTTAGTATTGTATAAGTTCACTATTTTAATCTAAAATGTTCTAGCATTGTATAAATTCATTCTTTTTTTAAATCTAAAATTTTCTAGCATTGTATAAATTCATTTTTTTTAATCTAAAATTTTCCAGCATTGTATAAATTCACTTTTTTAATCTAAAATTTTCTAGCATTGTATAAATTCATTCTTTTTTTAATCTACAATTTTTTAGTATTGTATAAATTCACTATTTTAATCTAAAATGTTCTAGCATTGTATAAATTCATTCCTTTTTTAAATCTAAAATTTTCTAGCATTGTATAAATTCATTTTTTTTTATCTAAAATTTTCCAGCATTGTATAAATTCACTTTTTTAATCTAAAATTTTCTAACACTATATAAATTTATTTTTTTATCTAAAATTTTCTAGCATTGTATAAATTCATTTTTTTATCTAAAAAACATTCTAACATTGTATAAATTCATTTTTTTCTACGTCCTACATGTATTTGTAAAATTCAAACAATGTTTATAAATCCCAGGCCTTGAAGATGATCTCAATAAAGATCGAAACGTTGGCATGATAAAGAAAATGTTTTTCTGAAACCTACGCCACACCAGACACCACCTCACGATCTCCAAATAATAAACATTAATGTATTAAATTGTATTCCAAAAGGGGTATTCAAGAAAACTGTAAAAATTGTGTTACAAGTTGAAAAACAAGAAATTACGTGGTGCAAGATAAATTATTAATCAAGCATATAGAAACGGGCCTATTTAAACAACCCTCATTTTTTAAAAATATTACCTCTTCATCAGGACTTTGAGACAATTTTTAATAACCTACAAGGTTAACAATTATAAACACCCACTTACAGGTACCCACGGTTTGAAACATGAAAAAGCTAATATTAATTAAATCGTGGTAAGTTGTGGCAATACATTATAATGTATAGATTGATTAAGGGTAGCAGAGGGAGTGAGACGGATATTTCAGAGAGTCAATCACGTGTCATCATAATTAGATTTTCTTCCAAATCTGTCATTGAGACGATAAAAAAGTAATCAATCCTCGCTAACTTCATTGAAATCTAACAAAGTACTAGCTCACTAGTCTCCAGTTTTACAACCGACATGTGTCGCATTCAAAATTTAATTCTAACTTACCACTTGGCCCTGACCAGTGACTAACTCTAATATTTAATCTGTAACTGACTCGTGGCCAACTGGCCAGTGTCAACTCAACTCCAATCAACTAATTATTGTCAACCACTAACTGCCGGGGACACACCCCATGCCACACTATGCGACGCTATCCGACGTCTTGTCACGTTTTGGTAGGTTCTCAATTTTTTTCTCAAGGATTTTTCAAATGTCGTGTAATCGTATTGGATTCTCGACGACAAATGAAATGGCCACGGAGAGCTTTAGTGAAGTATACTTTATTTTAAATCATTAAATTCACTAATTTCTTGGTCCGCTTGAAACATGGCAAAAAGGAGGGAAAATTCAAAAGGTGGGGTTTGAGATGGGGAGTTGATGTCCGAGTGGATCGAGGTCACGATAGCTCAGGTAGTAGAGCAGCGGCGAATCTAGCCGAAGGTCGTGGGTTCGAATCCCTCTCGTGCCATTAACTTTTTTCATCTCAAATAAAAACCTTAATTAATTGTATTGTAATTAATATAACGACAAATTTACATATGGTTAGTTTGAAATAAACTACAAAAAATATGAGTATCCTGTTTTGAAGCTACTCTACGAAAATGGTGTAATTTTATGAGTAAAACCGTTTAATAAATTGTTAGTTAAATTCATTATATCAAAAAATTGTATTCCGGTGTTTTGATAAATTTTCTTCCTAACCATTATAATTAAATAAATTTTATAAAAACTTATGAATTTTTGAACTCGTTTAATTTGGTTTACATTAAAATAGGAAGGAATTAATGTAATGACAAAATTGCATATACTTAGTTTGAAATAAACTACAAAAAAATATGAGTGTCCTGTTCTGAAGCTACTCGACGAAAATGGTGTAATTGTATGAGCAAAACCATGACATAAATTGTTAGTTAAATTCATTATATTAAAAAATTGTATTCCGGTGTTTTGGTCAATTTTCTGCCAAATCATTAGAATTAATTTTTAAAATAATGAATTATTGATCTATGTTAATTTGGTTTATATTAAAATAAGTATGTTGTAATTAATATAGCGTCAATAATAATACATGTAATTTGAATAAAAATATGAGTGTCCGGTTCTTTTGTCTTCGACTGTACTCGATGCTACCCGACGAAAATCTGTACAGTGAGGATCGCAGAGCGGATAGCGTTGCATAGCATCTGGTAGATAAGTCCTGGGGTAGTACAACCTTATGGAAAATTGGACTTTGGATTTGCATCGGGTTGCATCGCATGGCGTTGTATAGGGTAAGTATGTTTCCGGCTTGACGAGGGGCTTTCTTCCCCTAGTAGCTACTACCCTCTGGCTTCACTCTTTTGCATTTCTTGATCTTTTCAAGAAATGAAAAAAGTGAACGAGGGGATTCTCGAGCGTCCAAAGAAGACACGAAATGTGTTCCTTCCATTATTACATATCCTCAATCACATTGTTCATTACAGTCAATACAGTAATGTTTACACAATTAATTGATTAATTACAATTAATTAAGGTTTTTAGTTGAGATAAAAAAGTCAATTGCACGAGCGGGATTCGAACCCACGATCTTCGGCTAGATACGCCGCTGCTCTACCACTTGAGCTATCGTGACCTCCATCACACTCGGACACTAACTTCCCATCTCAACCCCACCTTTTGAATTTTCCCTCCTTTTTGCCATGTTTCAAGCGGACCAAGAAATTAGTGAATTTAATGATTTAAAATGAAGTATACTTCACTAAAGCTCTCCGTGGCCATTTCATTTGTCGTCGAGAATCCAATACGATTACACGACATTTGAAAAATCGCAAAAAGGAGGGAAAATTCAAAAGGTGGGGTTGAGATGGGAAGTTAGTGTCCGGGTGGATCGAGGGAGGTCACGATAGCTCAAGTGGTAGAACAGCGGCGTATCTAGCCGAAGGTCGTGGGTTCGAATCCCGCTCGTGCCTTTGACTTTTTTATCTCAACTAAAAACCTTAATTAATTGTAATATATTAATTGGTCAAGCTGACCACGAAATTAGTGAATTTAATAATTAATTAATAGTTCCACAAATAATTAGCTATACAAAAATACTTTTTTCACGTTATTTTTAAATAATTAATCAAACAATTATTTCACTCTGTGTGCATTTACGCAATGTCCTAATATAAAATAAATTTAGTATTACAATAAAAAATAATACAATGTACCTCATTTTTCTAATCAACAAATCTCTTAAAACGAGTTATTTTTCCTGAAAAGTTTATATTAAGACGAAAGGCGAAAAAACATATACATAACGATGTTGTATATTTTATTTAATATATATTGTCCGGTTATATAATAGGGGCTCTAGGCCAGCTTTATAAACTTAAACGTTTCCAACCCACTCCTTATTATATTATCCTGAAATGAAAGTAAATAATCATTGAAATTCTAGGTAAAATTTGTATATTTGAAAATGAAAGCATTACTTGGACTGAATTAAATCCAATAAACAGTTTTGCTAAAGGGTATAGTGTTACTAATTAATTAATTAATGGGGAAATTAGCTTGAATAAAACAATTTTCAACTAGAAATAAATTATCCGCGCTTAGGTAGAGTTATTTGAATGTCCTATAAAACTGACTCGCTTTTACGACATATAACGATAAGTATCGTTCGGTTCTTAGCTATTTGCATAAAATGAGGCAATTTTTGAAGTTGAGGGGAAGTTTAAATTAAAGGTTTTTTATCGCCACTCACGTTATAGACAGAAAGAGAAGAAAAAAGATTAACATTAGTCATTTTATACAAAACAAAATTACCACTGTTGATGACGAAAAATGAATAGCTGACATATCAGAAACAGCGAGGATATCTGGACCAAAATGATCGAAGACTACCAAACAAAAAGAAAAAGGTTTTTCACATTCGTCGGATGACTAACCTGTATGGTATGGTATGGCATGGTCGAAAGGATACTAGTAACCGGGTTTGTATTCCCCAGGCACTGCATCCTTCTGGCTTATTGTACCTTCCTAGTTCCTTAGTTCAGTCAAATCAGGTCATTGATACGTACGTGAGGTTAAACCTCCGTTGAGCTGTATACCCATGTTGTGTAGATGTTTTCTCAGATACCCGTGACCGGTTTGTAGTCCTACCACTCCTCTGAGTTTCGCCCTCTCCAATTGCAGCAGTGTTTTTGCCAGCCTCAGTGAGGGTTGTTTCATCATACGTTTACTATGTCTAGCACTGCTAGAGTTTATCCACTTCTCCTTTTGTTTTGCTTGGATCCATTCTGCGATGGAGGATTCTATATTTGTTTTTGTTATCCCAAGGATAGGTTTGGGGCCAATGTATGGTCTTGCAGATCCTCCTATGGCCAGTCTGTCTGCTTTCTCGATACCCAAAATTCCCCTGTGCCCTGACACCCAAGATATCATCAGGGTGTTGTTCCCCAGGTTTTGGCGATTTTGGATGCATTCACTGACTAGTTTTGATGTGATTCTTTTACATGCTAATGCTTTATTGGCTGCTTGGCTGTCTGATCTTATGAGGAAGATGACTAACCTGTAGTTTGTTTTGATCTTTTTGGTGTGCCTACCCTCACTGCAAGTTTTTTTTTTTTTGCCATCTTTGGTGATTGATACGTTTGAATTTTGTTTGGTGTGATCCTATTTCATGTTTGTCGGAGAGATGACCTATTATCCCACCTTCAAAAAGGAAGAATCATAAGATTAACTGTTGAGGTCAAAATATAAGAAAACATCGTTTATTATTAATTTCAATTAATTAATCTTTATGTAAGGTTTAAATGAAAAAGTTAGTGTCACGAGCGGGATTCGAACCCACAACCTTCAGCTAAATACGTCGCTGTTCTACCACTTAAGCTATCGTGAGATGGGGAGTTGGTGTCCGAGTGGATCGAAGTCACGATAGCTCAAGTGGTTAGAGCAGCGGCGTATCTAGCCGAAGGTCGTGGTTTCGAATCCCGCTCGTGACTCTAGCTTTTTCATTTCAACCAAAACCTTGCAAAAAAATGTTAATTAATAAAAATTAATGTTCATATATAGTATTCCACGAGCCCGATTATTTCGTGACTTATATCCACTCGAATCACCAACTTCCCATCTCAACCCACCTTTCGAGTTTTCCCTCTTTTTTGCCATTTTTCAATTGTACTCAGGAAACGATTCTCGGCGACAAATGAAATGGACACGGAGAACTTTAATTGAAGATATACTTCGTTTTACTTATTTAATCCATTATATTTCGTGGTCCGATTGACCAAATAACTTCTTTAAATTAATTTTCAACGGCGTATTTAGCCAAAGGTCGTGGGTTCGAATCCCGCTTGTGACACTAACTTTTTCATTTCAACCAAAACCTTACGTAAAGATTAATTAATTGAACGAAGTTACTTGGTCAATCGGACCACGAAATATAATAGGTTTATTATTACAGTTCAGAATCATATAATTAGTTTCCTATTATATTTACCTTGCTTAATGTCTATTCGGTCTTTGGGGTACGAACCAGTTTTCTGGTCAGGCTTGATCATTTCAGTCTTCCTATCTCCGCTGTTTTTGCTTGCCGAGTGCATTTCGGGTTTTTGACAATTTCGGTGGAGAAACTGCTTCATTTTTGTTTAGTCTGTTATTCTTTTAATGCTCGTTCTAGTCACAAATCCTCCACTGAAGATATGTATGAACTATGAGAGGCAGAATGGAGAAAGCAAAAATAAAACATACCTTTTATTATTATTATTTATTTTACCTTTTCTACTTGCCAACAGCATATTTTCGCGCGGTCCACTTCATTCGAACTTTTGATTTTTAAATTTAAGTGCCGACTCATTTTGAGGGCCACCCTCAAAGCGACAACCGACCTTATCATTCTCACTCGGCTGCCTCTGTTCGGTTATTTCCCTCGGAATTGATTCAGTTTTCAACCCTTTCTCTCACATCGCGGGTTTCCTCCCTGGAAAACAGGACCGAACGTAAATTGGGGTCCTTATCGTATTTTAACATTCTCTTTTTTTCTTCTCCCTTTTATTTCACTCCGGTTTGAAAACACTTTTCAAGAAAATATTAAACGTCTTTGTCGCCACCGATCCGCAGAAGATACGAAAGGGACACCCTTTTCTTATGCATATTCAATGTTATCTGGTTTCTGCATTTTAAAATATTGTGCAATTTGTTGTCTCAACTCCGTTGTTGCCGGAGAACAATAAAATAAGGGACATAGGAATGTCCCGATCTTTAAAAGACAACTGCAATGCTTTTAATTTGTATTTATAGAAAACTAATAATTATTATTTAGTAAAAACTAGAGCAATCTGATCGCACTACTAGTTTTGAATATTGTTTAAGAATTATGATCAAATAACTGAACTAAAAAAAACAACACGAAAATGTTTTTTAAAATTTATTTGTAGCCTATACATACTTGTACATAATACAAATGTGATCACAATGTATATTGTTCACCGCTCGGTCACAGATGACCACTGATGCCAGCGCTGCACACGAGGACGCATGCCATGAGAAGCCATCCAATGCTGGCACTCTCATTTTAATAGATTAAGGAGCAAGGAGGTCTCGGGGTCATCGCCGTTTTAGGCGACGTGGTGGATTCTCGGGATTGGAATATGTGGAGAGGGCTCTAGCGGTAGGGTTAGGAAGGATCGATAGGTTGGTATGAAATTTTTGGAATCGGGAATGGATCAGTTCGTGGACAAAAGGAACGTTGACGTCTTTGTGGAGAGTGAGGTTAGAGACGTAAAAAGGAGCTTTAACGATTTATCTGAGGACTTTTGATTGGAAGGACTGGATACGCTGGATATTGGATGGTTTGGCGGAACCCCACAGTTCCACACTGTATGTCCAAAGTGGTCGCAGTAAAATCTTGTATAAGGTCAGTTTAGAGCTGATGGTCAACCCGGATTTTGGTCCTAGTAGCCTGCGTAATTGTCCAAGTCTTTTGTTGAGTTGTTGTCTTTAAGTCTTGTGTGGGGACTCCACGTTAATCGCTGTCAAGGTATAGTCCTAGTTATTTGACTTGAGTGGAAGTCGGTATCTCTTCATTGTTGATGTATAGTGAAGGGCAAGACTGCTTTTTTAAAGTGAACCTTCATTGGATGCAATTTTCTCCGTTTAATCTTGTCCTCCAATTTTTGCACCAACCTTCGATGAGTTCAAGGTGTTCTTGGATATTAGAGGTAGCTTAGGTAGGATTCAAATGTAAAAAAATTCTTGAGATCTGCAGGATGATGAACCTATAATGTAATTTTAAAGTAAGTTTAAATTTGATGACGAATTAAAAATGGGTATATTAATTTCTCTTATATGGGTTTGTTAACGAGAAATGTTGGTAGTTCCTTGTAAAATATAATTGTGAGATTTTTTTTCGAGACCAGCGAACAGGTGAACCTGTATTTTGGTCATCCTGGTCAGTTTTGCTTGTGTGTAATACGGTCGGAAGCGAATATCCAACACAAATAAATAAGTGAGTGATTAATATTCAATGTAATATTGTAATTGTTATTTGGAGATCGTGAGATGCGGTCTGGTGTGACGTAGGTTTTAGGAAAACATTTTCTTTACGTACCAACGTTTCGATCTTTATTGAGATCATCTTCAGAGCTCAAAGTGGTTGTATTCCGTGTAAATGTGTCATTCTTCGTGTGTCTTGTTGAGAGTGCCCCCAGATCGAAAAGTTTAGAAAAAACATTTTCTTTGTCGTGCCAACGATTCGATCTGGGGGCACTCTCAACACGACACACGAAGAATGACACATCTACACGGAATACAACCACTTTGTGCCCTGAAGTTGATCTCAATAAAGATCGAAACGTTGGCACGATAAAAAAAATGTTTTTCTATACCTACGTCACACCAGATCGCGTCTCACGATCTTCAAATAATCGTTAACTAACGGTCACTAAACACCACCCACGTTATATTTTAATTTGATAAATTGTATAATAATTACATTTTGCTAATATTTTTATTGAGTAAATAGCGACTGACAACATTACATAAGTCTACTCAAACCGTATAATACATAACAAGGTAACATTAAATCTAGTTAAAAGGTAACATAGACTAAATACAGTATCACTTACTAAAGAAAAATACGAAATTGAACTGCGATAATAAAAACACTTTAACGGCTACAACATAAAAACCATCAGCAAAATGAAAACGAAATCACAAAAACAAATTAAATTGATTGCATTTACACATAGAACCAAACGAATTTAGCAAAATAAGAATTTGAACAGCACTGACCACGTACACAACCCGATAACTACTAAGACAAAATATTAACTAACATAATTGGCAGAATTGGCATAACGTGCGATTGCGGAGATAAATAAATCGAAGAGAAAGAAGGAAAAATAAAAGGCAAATCATGTTTAAGGACCTTGACGGAAACTCAAAGTAATTGTAAGTGATTCAACCATGAAATAATACTGGAAGCATGAAACACGCCATGAAACACAAGGTAAAAATAGATTTTAAAATGCATACTTCAAAACTTGGAAATATACAAACACATTCAACACAAAATCTCATAATATTGCAACTAACAACAATTTACATAAATCATTTACTCTTCAAATCATTACACCAATTAAAACTGAAAAGCACAGACGATCACAAATACCGACCTGAACACAAAAATTGACTTAATCCACCAAAAGCTCTTCTAAACAAAGAAAACGTGTCTTGATTTCCACCAAATTAGTTATCCCTCATTACACATTTTCGTTAATTTTTTGTGATAGGGAATGGTTAAAAAATTCCAGACGTTAAGATGAGAGTAGGCAAAAAATTTAACTCTAAAAAAACTATAAACAAATAATTAATAACACATCACATACAGTTTTTTCTTTTGTTTATTCCCTGAGAACAAATTTTTAGTCCTTTTGATTGTTTATTAAACATTTATAGTCCGACTCCGGATGGTTGATAACATTGCCGTTATGGGTGTTTTTTATTTATGTGCATTTTTTCTCTTTTTTCCTCTAATAAAGTACTTTTTTCATCAATCATTCAGAAAGAAAGAAAGGAAAAGGTTGACGATCACAAAGACCGACCGGAACAATAAAAAATCCAGACTTAATTCAACAAATGTATCGAAAAACTTTTTTTACATTTTTATTTAGGAAGATATTTCAACTACGAGGTTGGTTATATGAATCCTCGGGGTGCCAGTATTATTGAAAAAACAGGCCAACCTGTAAGTATATTCCGAGACCTTTACCTCACGCCACCGATGATGCCAACGACGCCCTAACAACCTCTGACCTCACGACCTCATAAAAGCGACTTGACTTCGCAGAAATCATACAGACGCAGAACTGACGATAATGAAGCGCCAAATTGCGTATTGCTGAACCAAGAGTACAGGCAGATCGAAATGATCGTAAGTGCCAAATTACATATTCTGAGTTTTTATTCGCAAATTATGTCAGTGTGATATGTGCTATGTTGAGTTTATAAAAATCAATAAATTGTATGTATGAGATTAGTTTATTTTTACTACAAAACATAGTCACTCACATCGTCATTTCTAAAAACATCTTTTTCATTAGATATTAGTATTGAATATTATATCTTTATTTGTATAAGGTATTGGTTGAGATAAAAAGGGCTGTGTCACGAGCGGGATTCGAACCCTATTTTCCTATATTTTCAAATGTATAATAAAATACACATATTACATACATTAAAGATGGTTATTCTACATTTCTGTTAATTATTAATCTATTTATGTTTAGTGGTCTAATTGCCCAAATTATTTATTTCAATTAATTATTCTTTTTATATAAGGTCTTGGTTTACATGAAAAAGTTAGTGTCACGAGTGATTCGAACTCACGATCATCGGCTTGATACGCGGCTGCTCTAACCACTTGAGCTATCGTGACCTCGATCCACTCGGAAACTAACTCTCAACTTCCCATCTCAACCACACCTTTTGAATTTTCCCTCCTTTTTGCCATTTTTCAAATGTCGTGTAATCGGGTTGGATCCTCGACTACAAATTAAATGGCCAGGGAGAGCTATTTTAGTGAAGTATACTTCATTTTTAATAATTAAATTCACTAATTTCGTGGTCCGCTTAACCAATTAATGTATTACAATTAATTAAGGTTTTTAGTTGAGATAAAAAAGTCAATGGCACGAGCGGGATTCGAATCCACGATCTTCGGCTTGGTACTACGCTGCTCTACCACTTGAGCTATCGTGACCTCGGTCCACTCAGCCATTAACTTCCCATCTCAACCCCACCTTTTGAATTTTCTCTCTTTTTTGCCATTTTTCGAGTGGATCGAAGTCACGATAGCTCAAGTGGTAAGAACATCGACATATTGAGCCGAAGGTCGTGAGTTCGATTCCCGCTCGTGACACTACCTTTTTCATCTCAACCAATACCTTACTTAAAGATTAATTAATTTAAAACAATTTATTTGGCCCAATCGGACCACAAAACCTAATCGATTTAATAAGCAAAATGAAGTATACTTCACTAAAGCTTTCCGTGGCCATTTCTTCTGTCGCCGAGAATCAAATAGATTACACGACATTTGAAAAGTGACAAAAAGGAGGGAAAATGTAAAGAAAGGTGAGTTTCAGGTGTGAAGTTAGTGTCCGAGTGGATTTAAGTCACGATAGCTCAAGTGGTAGAGCAACGGCGTATTTAGCCGAGGGTCGTGGGTTCGAATCTCGCTCGTGACACTGACTTTTTTTATCTCAACCAATACGTTGTATAAACATTAATTGATTGAAAATCGTAATTCGGTCAATCGGACTACGAATTCTAATGAATTGAATATTTTGTTCCTTCGTGTAAACACGTTTCTGTAAATCTGATTGAAATTAAGCACATTTAAATACAATATTACGACAATAGTGATTTTCAAAAAGTATTTGTCAATTTTTACAATATGTAAAAATGTAAATGAACAAGTTTTGAACAAAATGAGACTTTTCGTATCACACGTAGGCGTTCAAAAAGAATTAAGTCGCAGAGAAATTTCCTGAACATATTGTTCTTTTAGTTTTCTTATGAAGTAAAGTACAAGAAATTTGGAACAAATTTTTCAACCAAAAAGAAACACTTGAATGTATGTGCAGCAAGATCGAATGTTTAAAGGTAATAAGGTGTGTAGTTTCACTCCCAAAAGATAACAAGAAACTAATTAAAACCATGTGCGTCCCACACGAGCAGTATGTTCAACCTAGGCGTCCGGATTAATTGACCCCGCCTAAAATAATGACTAGTCCTCAACATGTCAGGAATATAAATGGAGCTAAAGCAATACAGGTAGCAAAATTGTTAACATGGAAAAATAAATAGTTATTAACATTACTGACGATGACTATTATGAAAAAAGCTTATCGGCAATATCAGAAGGAATTGGGAATACTAAAGGTATCAAAACAATCAAATTGAAATTTTACAAAGTAAGTAAGAGTTGCGCAGACATGCCTTTTCCTAATACACAACTCTTTTCTAAAAATAAAATACAACACTAGAGTGACATAATAACAGGTTAATGTTCTAGGAATTATTGAACATAGTAATTCGTTTCATTTTATAGCTACCACTGTGAGCAATATTTAACAACACAACCCGTGAAATGAAAAAATATTATTGCTCCAATCTCCCCTAAACGATGTTCTATATTTTAGCTGATATTTAATTAGACTCTCAAAATTAGGGTTTGAAGGTAATTAAAAGTTGGCCATTATTCCCTAAGGTGCCTTAAGATACCCCTGCTGTAAATCATTTAATATTCCTACGGAAGATTTATATAATTTTTTTTCAAGTTTTGTAAAAATGAATTCTTTACCCTTTATTTATGGTGTCGTCATTAACAAGTGTATCCATTTATTAAAAAATATATATTTTTTGTTACAACAGCACTAGCTATACTTATTAAATTTTGTTTAAAAGAGAGGAAAAGTAACCCAATACTTAATTTTCTATGACAAAACTATTCACTATCTTCACTAAGAAGGAAATCTAAAAGCCAATGGCCTAAACACCTAAACTTTTGGAGGATTTTCGGGACTAGGTGTTGGTTGGGATAAGGGTCCAGGCGTCTGATAGACTTTTGTGTTTTTGAAGACGAGTGCAATTTGAAGGTTTGTAAGGTCGGGTACGATTTAGCAAGGTTAGGCAATGGTCAGAAGGATTTTGAAGCGGAATAACCGGACTCTTTGGAGGTTGGGCCGCTTAGGTGAACGTCAAAGTACAATTCAATACGTTCAGATTGGTTTCACTAGTGTTGGGCAAATGAGGCTTTTATTTGGTAGTAGCACTTTGTTTGCTGGGAGAAGAGTTGTAGAAGATTGAAAAAGAGGTGATAAGGCGGAGGGTGAAGTTTATTTGCTGGGATAAGGTTTTGTTGAGACCGATATTCTGATTTTAAACCATTCTTCCAAATAGAAACATTGTTCCTGGAAGTTTGCCACTACTGGGTCTGGAATTGGTAAAAGGCGGCGGTATCGTTGAACATGTTAGGTTTATTTTATCAGGATTTATGTTTAAAATAATTTAATAATAATTATTATTATAGTTCATAAGTATACAAAGTTACTAACAATATTGATCGGTCCGATACATAATTAATTTAATTAAGTTTTTTGTTAGTTGGAAAAAGTAAAAACTACATGAATTTAGCAAGAAAAGTCTTCTTATGTAGTGCTGTACAAACTTATTTAGATTCTAGATTGGATTAGCTAAAGTAAAACGAGCTGTAGTATCTTATCAATTTTGCTTTTTACATGAAAGGAAAAGAAGGTTTTCCATTAAAACGTTCTTACAAAATGAGCTGGCATGGAGAAAAAGTTAAACTCCAGATGGAGGAATGATAAAACGTGTATAACAGCCCAAATCAGTGATGTTAATCAGACCAGGATGAACGGAAACAGCTAAACAAATTTTTTTAAAGTAAACCAACTATTTTAAAGCAGCCTGTTTGGCATGTATGGCTCAAACTTATACTTATTAAATTTGGAGAACATCATGATTAAATTATGATTTATAACTACAAAGAACTATTTCACTACATTCCAGATTATCAAATAATTCAAAGATAAAACGATTTTAATAATAGTAGTAGTGGTCAGATTAGTGGTAATATTATGTTAATAATAGTTGTAGTATTAGTAGTAGCAATATGTCAGTAGCTGGAGTCTCACGGAAAAACGGTGGTAGTTGTTTGGATTCCCGGACACGTCGGCCTGGAGGGTAACGAACGCGCGGACGAGGCGGCGAAAGTCGGTACGCCTCACCCTCCGGATCGAACCATCGCGATCAGGCCCCTTGACGCTAAACACGCAGTAAAAAATATGATAAAAGAAAGATGGCAGCGTCAGTGGGCTGGGTCCTCGGAGAGGCTCTTGCGAGTCAAGAGCACGACCGGTAGATGGCCCTCAGAGAACCTGAGCAGGAGACGAGGGATCGTACTCACCCGACTGAGGATTGGCCATACGCGGTTGACACATGGGCACCTGCTTTTGGGCCAAAGCCCGCGCAGGTGCCCCTTATGCAGAGAAAGGTTGCTCGATGTGTCCCACATAATAGAGGCGTGTCATGCCTTTGCTCCATACAGAGAGCGTGTAAGCATGCCGCCGGACTTAAGAAGGGTTTCAGAGTCCCTTGTTCCCCTTTTTATCGGAAATTGGGGTTTTTATTGTATATAATATGTCTTATGTGTTGTGTGTCTATATGTTTTGTCTGAGTGCATGTATTTATTAGGGTGAATGGCGAGGGGTGAGGGTGAAATATAACGTCATCATCGCTCCTCGAACATTGAGAGCGTATGAGTGTGTGTTCGGGGTCGATGGCGGAATATTTATAAAAGTACTCCATCGACCCCAATCTAGTTTAGTTTAAGTACATTTCCGTGGAGGAATATCAAGTATTCCACCTACAAAACGGAATGAGTGTACTGTATGGATGTATTTATGTGTATGAAGGTATTTATTTGTACGAATGTAGTGTTTGAACGGGTATAGAATTTAGACTTAGTTAGGGGCTGAAATGACCTAGATGTCGGAAGCCCCAGCCAAGAAAAAGAAAAAAAAGACAGTAGGCGTAGTAGTAGTAAGAGTAGTAGTAGGAGTAGTAGTAGCAGGAGTAGTAGTCATAGTGTAGAAGTAATAGTAATGTAGTAATGATGGTAGTAGTAGTTGCAGTAGTAATTGTAATTGTAGAAGGAGCTACATTATTGCAGTGGTGTAGTAATAGTGTACAAGTAATAGTAGTGGTGGTAGAAGTAATTATTGTAATTGTGGAAGGAGCTGGCAGTATTGCAGTAGTGTTGTACTAGTAGTGCGGGGGTAGTAGTAATAGTATTTGCAGAAGTAGTACTAATGGAGGCAGTAATAGTAGTTGTAGAAGCAGTACTAATGATAGTAATAATAGTAGTTGTAGAATTAGTTCTAATGGTGTTAGTAGACGTAGTAGTAGTGGCAGTAGCAATGAAGTAGTGGTGGTAGAAGGAGTAGCAGTGCAGCAGTGGTAATAAATAGTAGGAATAGCAGTGTAGTCATAGTGACAGCAGTAATTGTAGTACTAGTAGTAGACGTAGCTCGTTAATATTTTGATTGTTTTCATTGTCACTTCAACATACATTTATAACGTTAGCATAAAGAAGGAAAAACAAATTGAATGTAAGAGATACAAAATAATGTGGAATAAGTACGTTATGAATTACCACATTGCGAATTAATGTACTTTTGTGGACGTTTAAGCAAACGCATTAACAACGAATTGGCAACAAATCTCATTTTAAATTTATATTATTAATTTTTTAACAATTTTCCTTTTTTAAATGTTGTTATGACATTTTGCGTAGCTGAATTTTGCATATGATAAACTTTATAACTTCTCTCCCCTCGAAACTCGAATCTTTTTCCGTCTCCGCCAGCACCATCCGTTGGTTTTACTCCTACCTTACCAATCGCCACCAAACTGTCTCCCTTCTCAATGACCTTACCTCCTCCTTCCTTCCTCTAAAATCTGGGGTGCCCCAAGGCTCTAGCATCTCTCCTATCCTTTTTTCCATTTATATCAATGATCTGCCCGACTCTATACAGTCCTGTAACTATCACCTATATGCCGATGATTCCCAAATATACATATCCTTCCACCCTTCCGATCTTCACTCGGCCATTCTCAAGATCCAAAAAGACCTTAACTCCATCAACGAATGGGCCCATAAAAATTTCCTAGTCCTCAAACCGTCCAAATCCACCGCCATAATTATCGGGTCCAGGCAACTCCTCAATTCCCTCCCCAGCATCCCACCTCTCATGCTAAATAACCATCCCATCCCCTTCTGCTCTTCGGTTAAAAACCTAGGAGTAGTCTTTGACCAAAACTTTCCTGACATTCTCACATTTCCCAAATTTCCTGCCTTCCCATTGCCAGTCTGATTCGTCGATCCTGGCTTCTCTTACCTTTCTCCACCCGCAAACTCCTTGTATCTTCCCTTATACTTCCCTTCTTCGATTATAGCTGTTTGGCATACGGTGGTCTCTCGGAGGGGGCAACGCGCGATTGAAGCATATTATGAATTGTTGCGTAAGATTTGTGTACGGCACCCCACGGGGATCCGGGGTGTCGGGGTTGATTCCCAACTTTCCTGGCTATTCCCCTCCTTCAGTGCACCGTATTTCCTAGGTTGCTTTCTTTTCCAGTCCATCCACACTCGTCGTCCTCCACATACATTACATCATCCAATCCCTCCAAATCAACTCCTCACATCTCACTCGTAAGACCCGCTCATCCCCAATCGACCTTATCCTTCCTCAACATACAACCCATACGTTCGAAAGATCCTTTCTGATCCGAGCCCCTAAACTCTGGAATTCCCTTCCTCTTTCTATTCGTCACGCTGCCTCCTTTTCCTTCTTTAAATCCCACCTGTATAATTACCTCCTCTCCCTCCAAGTAGAGACCTCACGTTAACATTTGTTATTTTTGTTTAATATTCTCGTAATTTTTTCTTCTCTCCTGCCTTATTGGTATACATTGTGCCAAGATTTCTATCTTTTTTTTACTTTTAACTTCATAGAAGGAACTTCCTTTATTTATTTCATGTAAATTATTCTTAAGGGACACCAGTCCCAGAATAAAGTTATTTTTCTTCTTCTTACTTTATTAACCTAATGGTAAGTTTTACCATACCCTTTCTCGAAAGTCATCAAATCAGGAAAAAATGGAAAATGAGTTGATCGTTTAATATAATAAAGTAAGAAAGCTGATCATGTATTACAAATATTCCCTCCCAAAAGTTAATAAGATGAAATTGACAATAATAAAAATGTACCATGTTTCCCAATAATTGACCAAAATTGAGTCTTTCGTTTTGGTAAATTTTATAAGATTTTATTTGCATTTTACGGCCGGGTAATGCTTTTGGAATAAGTTTCACCTTGAACAGGCAGAGAAAAGAGGGCCTCCTCTTACAAAATAAAGAAGTTTACTGTTCTAAATTCCAATACGCCCCGAGGTTTTCATTCTGCTCGGATCAAGGTACTAAGTCCTCTGGCTTTACCGCTTCTCAATACGTATTTACTGTCACCGGAAAACACGGGTACGACCTTTCGATCCAGACACACGGACAAGTATATTGGTAGAAGGGCAAATAACGTCTCAAGGCTTTGCCAGGGTTTGTTACCTAAGGATGAACTTACAACTTGCCTTCACAAATAATAAAACAAATTAAGCTAGAAAAGGAAAAATACATTTAATAGTTTTTGAAATTTTACGAATTATTTCCAAAAAGATCGGTGAGAAAGTAAAAAAAAATTAATTTACTGTCCATGGCAGTGTAATCGAGATCTAAAAATTTATTCTTTTACCATGTAGCATAATAATAATAATGATATGTTCGGTTTTTGAGCATATTCTGAAGCATTTTTCATGTGCATGATTTTTGTTCGCTGAACTAGTCTACGTTATTTTTATTTCTATTCCAGCCAACATTCACCCAAATGGACGGCGCAACCGCCAACGTGTCCATTTTACCTGACAGTAATGATGGTTTAGCCTACTCGCCTCCCCTTCTTTTCCATCTTTTCTTTAAAATTTTTCTTACATTCAAGCCCAATCCCCTCTCCGTATTTCTATTTAAATGTACTACTGTTTGCATCATCTACTTGTATACATTTGTCAAGTCGTACTAGAATTTAGGGTCGTTCATTGCTGCCAACTTGCCAATAATTATTGTAAGCGTTAAACCATAACACGCAGAAACGACCTGCTTGTTAAAACATTTCTCTGTAAAGTAGGACTAAAAATGGATGAGTTCTCACCACAAGAATATCTTCGGGTTTGAATATTGAATAAACAAAAAATTGTAAGGTCTATTTCTTTTCAACGTACTTTGTATCATCATGGATAACTGCTGAATTTATCATTAAATCAATTAAAGATTTTCAATTAAAACAAAGCTTTTAAAAGTCCTTAAAAATATGGCGAGCAAGAAATGACTTAATTTGATTAGCTTTCAATAAATAACTAGTGCAATTTTTGTTTGTATTTTGTATCGAAATCACATTTATGTCACTAATGCATCGATAAACCTAATATCTTTGTATAGAAGTGATTATTGAAAAAACAATAAATTTGACTGGTCGGAACTTAAACCAAATAGCCTACATTACTCGTTATGTTAAAAGTGAACATCACCAGAGTTCCCGCCGCCGGAAAGTCTCATCCTTTCTGGACATGTCAGAAATGTTAGCTGATGGATCGACCATCTGCTTTTATTCAATATACCGAACGAAATAAAAAAATAGAATGTCATTTCTAGCAATAATGATTTAACTTTCCACTTACTCTCACTGAGGTTCATTTTCTCCATAAGTATTTTTTTATATATAAAAAAATATGAAAATAAAATCTAATGACATTAATCATTATCTGCAAACTTGTAAATCACCTATAATAGAATAAAGTTTACCGACCAAGCGATTCATCATTAAAAAAGCTAATTAACTGGCAAGGCCAGGGATTAAACGTGGCTCCCTTGTAACTCCGTGCGATGATTTCTAATTAATTTGTATACATTATTGAATAGTTTTTGTTAGCTTGCGCTATCAGAAATTTGAATGGGTGATTTATGTATACATAGCTAGACGGAAACGTATTTTTGACTTACAACCGTTCTTGTACGATAATCAGAATATAAGAATGTTGTGGATATTTCGGACAATGAGGGTTGTTAGGATTTTTCACACGACTTTTTTGTTACTGTTTTTTCGGGGATTTGAAATTTCAATTGAATACACTAACTTCCCATCTCAACCTCACCTTTTGAATTTTCCCTCCTTTTTGCCATTTTTCATATGTCATGTAATCTATTTGATTCTCGGCGACAAATGAAATGGCCACGGAGAACTTCAGTGAAGTATACTCCATTTTGCTTATTACATTTATTAGGTTTTCTGGTTCGCTTGACCAAATAAATTCTTTTCAATTAATTAATCGTTAATTAAGGTTTTTAGTTGAGATAAAAAGGTCAGAGTCACAAACGGAATTCGCACCCACGACCTTCGGCTAAATACGCCGATGTTCTACCACTTGAGGTAACTATCAAAAGGTGGGTCCGACCGGATGGAAGTCACGATAGCTCAATTGGTACTCAACCCACAACCTTTATTAAAGATTAAATAATTGAAAATTATTTTTAAGGTGAGACTGATCGCCCACCCGGGTGATCATACGAACCCCTATTGATGCATCCGTTGCCTGAGGGGTGCGGGTTCAGTCACTGCCAAAGCTGATGGGGGTAAGGAAAGGAAAGGAAAACTAGAAAAGGAAGGGTGTAGGAAGGTAAGGGGTGAAATTTGCCTCCATCATTGGTTACCCTTAGGCACCAGGGGTGATGGTCAGATTTTGCCTGGCCCAAAAGGAAGGTGTCCCTGTTGATAGACCAAATCCGGTCCAGATTCCAAGCCTTCGACGCCAACCTTTCAATCCATCCTAACCATACTGCTCGAGTCCTCTTCACTCATTCCCATCCGGACAACCCGCCACGTCGCCTCAACTGACCGACACCTAATCATACATAGAGTTCTAGCAATGGCTGGCTCCTCAAAACATGTGTTCTACCGGTGCAGTGCTGGCATTAGTGCTAGTGTTGTGCTGTAAGATACATTAATCGTGTGTACATATTTGTATAATATACGGGCATGTATAGGTAAACAAATAAACTTAAAAAAAAATTCTTTAATTATAAATTATGCATTCTGTAATATCAAATGTATTTGAATAATTTGAATGTCTGATTTTTGCGGCTAGTATTTCATTTAAATTTCAACTGAAAAGATTCAAATTATTATTATCAAGGAAAAAGAGATACAGATAATCCTACTAAAGGTTTACTGCAGAAACACATTTTGAATCACAGGAATGGATTACAGAAATAGACTCTTCTGGGTGGTCAGAGACGATCGATCTGTAGATAAATGATGTTTAACAACTGGCACATTCCGAAACGACCATGAAAATCACTGTACATAATTTTTAAACGTACTAACAATAAAACATTTATACAATTTACAATTTTAGTACATAGCATTTCGTCATTAAATTGACCGGTTCAATTGATAACATTTTACATTGAAAAAGTTGAGTTTTACCACGAAGCGTATTATAATGGACTTGTAAAATATGCAATACTAATGCGGCTATTTGTGAGGTAGGTGGTTTTCAGTTACCAATTATAGCAATTTAGTATTTTCGCTACGCCCACATCATTAACTCGGATGAAATTACTATTAACTGTACACTTATAATTCGGAATACGTGAACATTCAGTTAAATCATCAACTCTTTGGGTTTTCTCACTTAAAAATAATAAAATAAAATATGATATGTAAAGAGAGAGTGTACAAAGAGATTTCTGTAATGTGTGTTATCTCTTTCGACTTTTAAGTCCCGTGTCTCTTTGATTACATTTTATTCTTTCAACTTTCTACTAAAACTTTTTAATTGTCCCTTTTCTATTTAACCTCTATTATAGTGTATTTTTGTTTTATAATGTGTAAATTGAAGTTTTTCTATAGCTTCTTTATACCTGCATATATTAATTATACATAATCAGTTATACAAGGAAACTTGGATTCACAGAATAAAATTTATTCTTTATTCATTCGTTAAGTTTATTTTTATACATATCATATTTTAACAATTAACAGTGTGGAAACATGTTTTTTCAAGTAGATTTCGCCTGCGGATAGGCCACACACGTGCGATTCATGGGTACCTGTTGGTTGGCGTGAGTCGACCTAGGTGCCCAGCATGTCAAGTACACAGACTCACGGTGTCGCATGTGTTGGAGGGGTGTCGCAGCTTGGCCCTGTATAGGGACCGAAATGGAATACCGCCGGGTTATAGAAGAATGCTCGAGCATGGCAGCGAATTCAAGGACACACTTTTTAGGTTTCTAACAGATATTGGGATTATGGGTTGTATATAGAGGGGTATTTATTTTATAGGTTTAAGTTTAGCTTTAGTTTCTGGTAGAATAGAAGTATGTTGGGCGGCGGTGCAACATATTATTTCAAGGCTCCACCGCTGCTCCGGTAAATCGGTTCGGGGCGGAATATCGAGTACCCTCCGACCCGGATTCCAGACAGAGGATATGTATGTGTGATTGGGTTTGTATATAGTAGTATGTATGTATTTATTGTATGAGTGAGTGTGAGAATGACTAGTTTTAGGGAACGTAAGGGCACCGAAATGACCAAAGAAGTCGATGGCGCACGACCAGAGCCCAACCTCGGAGTCGCTTATGCACCAAGGTGGGTGACTCCCCCTGATCTATCAGGGAGAGGCCAGAGGCCTCCTAGGAGGTCTCGCAATTCTAATTCTAATTCTAATTCAAGTAGATTTATTTACATCTTCATTTGTATATGTATTACAAGTAACCAGCAGATTGGGTTTTTATGTGTGAGTAGGCCATTTCTGGCAGTATAGAAGACGTTACTCATTGGCGTCTGGATTTATCATTCAAGACGTCTCTGATCCACATTCTCTTCAGTCATCTACGGGGTAATGGTTGGGAATAGTGTAATTTTTGTGTTTATGTGATCTTGTAATTTACTGTAAAAACGTCTGACATTTTTTAATGTATAAAAAACCGTTGACATGTGAAGTTTTCTGTAAAGTATTTATAAATACGAGGCAGAAAAATTAGTCTTAAAATTTTCGATTGGAAACGTTTTATTCTTTGAATATTGGAATATTTGGCCGATGCGTAAACTTGGCAACCGTAACCAATAGGTTGAGTAGATTAAAAATCGAAAGTTTTGATTTTAATGATAATTTTGACCGTCGGTTCACGAGATAGTAATATAAATAAAATGAATTTTAAATTATTTATTAAGTCTCTGTTTTTTAATCTTGTGTGCGCATTGCAAGTTAGTCTACTATCAAAAGTAAATACTAAATAGGTAACAGGCTCGTTCATAGTTGGTAAAGATCGTTCCAGTAAGAGTAAGAATGTCTGCTGTAAAGGTTGGTCATCCTGTAAGTAAGATACTTCCTGATGACTCGAAAGTTTGAAAAAAAATTTCAAAGTTGTTTCCAGAAAAAACCCCGCGTGCCATACCCGATCGAAGTCTTATTTCACATGTTGGGATACATCGGAGGAGGACCCATTTTGCTCATTGTGAATGGAACTTGGATGTTTCTGATAAAGAAAATTCTAAAATATTTCCAGATCACCTTTTATCGAAAACTCACTTTTTTATTTCAAATCCCCAAAAAAACTGTAT
This sequence comes from Cimex lectularius, assembly GCF_000648675.2. Taxonomy (NCBI): domain Eukaryota; kingdom Metazoa; phylum Arthropoda; class Insecta; order Hemiptera; family Cimicidae; genus Cimex; species Cimex lectularius. The sequence goes on from NW_019392691.1 coordinate 1,092,948, forward strand.
CAAAGAAGTGATGTGAAAAGAACAAACGAACCTAAATTCTTGTACGACTTACAAATAATATACAAGTAGATGACACGAACATTACTACATTTAAAAACAAATACGACGGGGGATTAAGTTTCCATATAAAGTAATTGTAAAAGAAAAATTGAAAAAGAAGGGGAGGCGAGTAGCCTAAACCCTCATTACTGCCAGGTAAAACGGACACGTTGACCGTTGCGCCGTTCATTTGGATGAGTGCTGGCCGGCACAGAAGTAAAAACGGCGTGGTACACTAGTTTAACTTAAACGTCGGAGCACCCATTTTGCTCAAGAGATCGGATATAAATTTATCTCGTTCAACGACTTCATGAGGTTTGATACCTTGGAGAGATGTTCGGCAAATGTTTTGAAATTTTTTTAATCAGAAACGTTCAACTTCTATCTACATGTCTGAGGGAAGTTGAGAAAACGCTATGACGGAGGATCCGTTTACTATTATGCAAGGGGCTTCTGTTGTTTCAAATGTGTTTCGTATGCTTGAGGTTTAAATAGCTTTATTTTTTTAATTTATTCAAAATTTTGTTGTAATTATAATTCTGATTGGAACTTGGATGTTTATGATAAAGAAAATCCCAAAATATTTGCAGAACACCTTTTATCGAAAACTCACTTTTTAATTTGAAATCCCCAAAAAACAATATCAAAGAAGTGATACAGTTTTTTGGGGATTTGAAATTAAAAAGTGAGTTTTCGATAAAAGGTGTTCTGATGTGAAACTGATGTGTTCGATAAAAGTGATGTGAAAAATTCTAACGAACCTAAATTCTTGTACGACTTACAAGTAATATGCTGCTGGCACAGAAATAAAAACGGCGTGCTAGACTAGTTTAACGTAAACGGAGGAGCACCCATTTTGCTCAAGAGATCGGATATAAATTTATCTCGTTCAACGACTTCATGAGGTTTGATACTTTGGAGAGATATTCGGCAAATGTTTTGGAATTTTTTTTATTAGAAACGTTCAACTTCCATCTAGATGAATGAGAGGAGTTGAGAAAACTCTATGACGGAGGATCCGTTTACTTTTATGCCAGAGGCTTCTGTTGTTTTTCAAATGTGTTTTGTATGATTGTTTTTTAAATAGAATTATTTCTTTTTTAATTTATTCAAAATTTTTTTGTAATTGTAATTGTGAATAGAACTTGGATGTTTCTGATAAAGAAAATTCCAAAATATTTGCAGAACACGTTTTATCGAAAACTCACTTTTTAATTTCAAATTTCCAAAAAACTGTATCAAAGAAGTGATGTGAAAAGAACAAACGAACCTAAATTCTTGTACGACTTACAAATAATATACAAGTAGATGACACGAACATTACTACATTTAAAAACAAATACGACGGGGGATTAAGTTTCCATATAAAGTAATTGTAAAGGAAAGATTGAAAAAGAAGGGGAGGCGAGTAGCCTAAACCCTCATTACTGCCAGGTAAAACGGACACGTTGACCGTTGCGCCGTACATTTGGGTGAATGCTGCTGGCACAGAAATAAAAACGACGTGGTACACTGGTTTAACGTACGAAAAGACATTTGTTAAGTACTCTATGAAAGGATTTAAAGTGGAACTGAAATGTTTCATTCAGACGATTTTTGTATGAGTTTTTTTGCATTTTTTAATTTCAAATCTCCAAAATACTGTATCAAAGAAGTGGTGTGACACATCCGAACGACCATAAATTCTTGTACGACTTACAAGTATTCACAAGTAGTTGACACAAACATTACTCAATTTAAAAAGAAATACGACGAGGGGATTATGTTTAAATATAAAGAAATTGTAAAGGAAAAATTGGGAAAGAAGGAGAGGCGAGTAGGCTAAGCCCTCATTACTGTCTGGTAAAGCGGACACGTTGACCGTTGCGCCGTCCATTTAGATGAATGCTGGCCGGAACTGAAATAAAAACGGCGTAGTACACTAGTTTAACATACGTAAATACGTTTATTATTAAGCCCTCCGTGAAAGGACTTAAAGCAGAACTGATGTATAATGTTTCATAATATCATCACCAAAAACCTTAATTAGAGATTAATTAATTGAAAATAATTTATTTGGTCAAGCGGACAACGAAACCTAATAAAAATAAACTTAAAAAGAATTAAATTCACTAATTTCGTGGTCCGTTTGACCAATTAATATATTATAATTAATTAAAGTTTTTAGTTGAGATAAAAAAGTCAATGGCACGAGCGGGATTCGAACCCATGATCTTCGGCTTGATACGCCGCTGCTCTACCACTTGAGCTATCGTGACCTCGATCCACTCGGACATCAACTTCCCATCTCAACCGCACCTTTTGAATTTTCCCTCCTATTTGCCATTTTTCAAATGTCGTGTAATCGGATTGGATTCTCGACGACAATTGAAATGGCCACGGAGAGCTTTAGTGAAGTATACTTCATTTTAAATTATTAAATTCACTAATTTCGTGGTCCGCTTGACCAATTAATATATTATAATTAATTAAGGTTTTTAGTTGAGATAAAATCCGTGGCCATTCACGATAGCTCAAGTGGTAGAGCAGCGGCGTATCAAGCCGAAGATCGTGGGTTCGAATCCCGCTCGTGTCATTGACTTTTTTATCTCAACTAAAAACCTTAATTAATTATAACTTAAAAAGAATACTGACCCACGGGAGTAGAGTATCCTAGCGGCTCTACTAATTGAGGTTGGACTCGTGGTGGTCGTGGTTTGTAAACAAATTGTACTTTAGCTGGAGGGTACCGCCCAACCGGAGCCTGAGATATAGTGCCTTCTATAACCACAAAACTGCCTTTTTCAAGACATGAATGTGCCCCTTTTTAGTTCACCTTAACATTGCACTACCTCGCTAGCCAAGGAATGTGACCAGTCCAGTAAAATCTTCCAGGTTTTCTCCTTGAAAACACTGGGCGTCTGAGAAGTCCCCCCGGGGTTAAGTCTGGACGTTAGTCATCCTTATGTGTTTCAACACTCATCAGTAAAGATGGGAACATCTGGACTGGATTAGTTCGTTGACAAAAGAAATGTTGAGGTTTTTGTGAATAGTGAGGTTAGTGACATAATAAGGTGCTTTAGACAATTTGTCTAAGGACTTTTGATTCGAAGGACTGGATGCGCTGGATATTGGAATGCTTCGCAGTACCTCATATTTCCACGCCGTATGACCATATAGGCCTTAGTAAATTTAAAAAAAAATTTATTATATGTTATTGGTCTTATTAGCCAAAACTTTAATTGGTTTATTATTTGTTATGCAAAGTATGGTTGAATTGAAAAATTATGAGCATTGAATATTGGAGTTTGATTATTGGCAAAAAAGTAGTGATTAATTGATGTGTCGGGGACAGAAATTACGATAGCTCAGGTGGTAGAGTCCCGGAGTACTGATCAGGAAGTCGTGGGTCTCATTCGTGCTCGTGACGCTAACTTTTCAACTCAACATTACTTTCCATAAAAAATAATAAATCAATTGAAGTAATTACTAAAATTGTTCAGCTGGCGAGTAAAAATAATATATTCTTATGAATTAAAAAAAACTTTTAGAAATGATTGCTATTAATTCGGACCTTCAAATTTATAGGGAAATAAAATAAGTTACATACTGTATTTTAATTAATTCTTCACTGTTTCTACCTATTGCATTCACATCTAAATTCCTAGGTTTTTAATATTTAAAAAACAATCGTAATGCTCAAGATGAAAAGCTAAACAGATCTACAGTTGATCTACTGCGTCTACTCTCGCGGGTTAAGATTTTACTCAAAGGCGTTTCGAGATTACCCTAATGACTATTGAATGGAATTTAAACACGCGAGACCCAATACAGGGATCAATTGTCGATCTGTTTAAGTATGTTCACCCAATTCACAGACCAACTCAACTTCTACATCAAAGAGTTAGGACCTATTTGATTTTCTGGTAGTGTCATGAGAAACTATCTTTCGTTAGGTAAGATACTAAGTTAGAGTGCTCTTTTAATCGCACTTGATGTCACTTCCTTTTAGCAAACTGCGTAATTACAGCCGAGGCATTAGTGGTAGTCAAGTTCGCAATATTGTGAATTATACACGGTTGAACTTTATTCATAAAACTTTGGAACACACAGAACACCTTTGGAACGTGGCAATGTTAGTCCTTTACACTCAAACCTACAGTCTGTATATCCAGAGAAGTTTAAATAACTAGCTTGAAGTTTAAATAAATAGTGGGTGTGTGAATTGCTCTAGGTTAAAAACAACATTTGTAAGGAGATAAAATGCTCTTGTTATCAATAGCACTGATACACAAAAAGAAAAATAAATAAGTTAACAATAGATTAGTATTTTGTAATGGATTGACGGTTGGGATTCATTCCTAAAAGTTAGTAAAGCTTTTTTTTTATTACATTTATTTGGTATTTACAACTACAAGTGATGTATTACGTAAATATTTTCGTTAAATTTAAATTAAAGTAATGATTACTTATGTTTCCTCCTGGGTACAACGAAATTGTAATGATATATGCGAAACGTTTTTGGCCGGATTTTCACGACGCAGACTGGAACGACTCACTGCGATATCCTGAAGAGAAGGTCGTAGATTCCTCACCACCGTCTCCAATGAGAAATGAAAGGGCGCACAGTGAACAAAAGCTGGAGATTATAATCAACCTCCAGAAGGATCTGCAAACCGTTTTCGGTTGAAAATCAGCATCCACGATCTCGTTGATGTCAATGATGATGATAATTGATGGATCGTATCGGTGTGATCCCCGATCGACAAAAAAATTCTTCGAGCGTGACAGATCGTGGAAGGAGCCGGCGGCGGCCCTTTGACCCTCAGGGCCGGTACCCAAGGTTAAAAAACAATAACAAATAGAAAGACTTTCTCCGAAGCTTATTTAAAAAAATATTAAAAATAAATTACGGATCGTTTCTTCCTTTACTTCTCATCAGATTTTCTCAATTATAACGAAAAAAGGATTGAAATTAACGATTATTCGGAGATCGTGAGATGCGGTCTGGTGTGACGTAGGTTTTTGAAAAACGTTTTCTTTATCGTGGCCAACGTTTCGTACTTTATTGGGATCATCTTCAGCGCGACGGATTTATAAACAAACATTGTTTGAATTTTACAAATACATGCAGGATGTGGAAAAAAATTATTAATTTATACAATGCACAATGCTTGAAAATTTAGATTAATNTTTGTGCAATTCTAGAAAATGTTAGATTAAAAAAATGAATTTATAAAATGCTAGAAAATTTTAGTTTAAAAAATGAATTTATTCAATGCTAGAAAATTTTAGATTAAAAAAATGAATTAATACAATTCGAGAAAACGTTAGATTAAAAACAATGAATTTATAAAATGCTAGAAAATTTTAGTTTAAAAAAAATGAATTTATTCAATGCTAGAAAATTTTAGATTAACATTAACATTATATATATATAAATCTAAAATTTTCTAGCATCGTATAAATTCATAATTTTTTTACACATTCCAAAGAAAATGTTTTTCTAAAACCTCCGTCACACCAGACCGCATCTCAAAATCTCCGAATAATCATTAACTAACGGTCACTAAACACAACACATTGAAATTAATAGGGAAAGAAACGAAAACTTAAATAAGGACAGCTACGGCGTTAACAATGCTCAATAAAACAATTTTTTCAACCAAATTTGGTAGTTCTTGTTATTTTTTACTTGCTGGAACTAGTTAATTATAAAGTCTTTTGCATGCATGTCAAATTAGCTAGTTGCAAAAACTTTGCAACGACCCTGTTTAGATGAAAATTAAGGTTTAATAAATCACCGTCTTAATTAATGACGCCTTTACATTTTTTTCTGTACAGTATATACGTTGTTTAATGTAACTTTACTATGTTTGAACAGTTCTGCTTAGCATAATTTAAACTCCAGAGACCTTAAATGTTTAACAGATATCCTGGACGTATACGTCTACTTTTTCAAGACCAAGTTGCCTCAAACATGAAACAAAACCTTCTAAGAAGAGATGATCAATGCGGATTTAATTACGGCTGAAATGTCAACATAAAGAACCCCTTCCAGCCGTCCTTGAGTAATACATGGTTCCCAAGCGGCCGGCAGGTGTCCCCTGGATAATCCGGGATATGGAACCTCGTGGGAGGTTGTCACACAAGAGTCGTCTAATGAGTAATTAAAGTACACGAGCAAATGGGGTCTTGTTAAACAAACGGGCAAAGCGACCTTTTAAACCGTCGACGGCTTTGTTTAACCCGAGCAAAACGGGTAACGAGTCGGAATTGTTCAAGTTCAAAGACATTCAGGTTCGAGCTTCGCCGCAAGAACACCGCTATGAGCAAAACTCTACTGAAATTTTAGCTTATTCTCCAATGAACGGCTTAGTTCAGTTCAAGCAACCAACGTGAGTGCCACTGATCCCGGCTTCGAAACCAGAGCCGCTGGGTCTAGAGCTAAATTACTTTATGAAATGAAATATGTATAATAATTTATCTTTAAGGGTTATTTTATGTTGATTGGTATCCCGTCCAAACCATACTCATAGAGGATGTCGGTGGCCGCAATAGTTAAGACATTGACATGATGACTCATGAATGTAAGGTTTAATATCCAAACTTACATTTTTTCTTTTTTTTAACACCGGCACCCCTGGGGTTATATATCACACTGCCGTAAAACAAAAGCCTCAACTCATCTCTATAGTTACTTTGAGTATAGTATAAGGGACCAAAAATTCAAATCCATTAGATGAACTAATAATAGGATAATGGGACAACGATTCCTGTTGATAGCAAATGCATTACCGCGATAGGTGCGGACAGGAAGAACAATTAAAACAACAAAATGAAAAATGATTTTCTTCAAACAGCTTGAAGCATTAAAATATAAATCAGCCTGTGTACTCAGACACAGCAATGAAGATGATGAGAACCCCAAATCGTTCAGATAGTTTCAAATAAGCAGGTCAAGATGATCGTGAACATCCAGATTGCAGGTTCTTCGTTCCACAGAGAACAGGAAATCTCATAATTGAAATACGTACATAGAAAGACATCGACGTGACTTCGGTTCCCCGGGACACCAACTCATCATCTCAACCCAGAACTTTTTCAAATTTCCCTCTTTTTCCCAAATATTCGCTATCAGTTCCCCGAAAATGATTACTCGAAATTCGCAAAAAGATGGAAATTTGAAAACGTTCTAGGTAGAGATGATTAGTTGGTGTCCCGGGGCAACCGAAGTCACGATAGCTCGAATGGTTAGAGCAGCGGCGAATTGAGCTGGAGGTCGTGGGTTCGAGTCCCGCTCCTGGCATTAATATTTCTCATCTCAACTACACTTTACAAAAAAATTTCAAGTCAATTTAAATCATTACTAAATCCATTATGTTTAGAGGTGTGATTGATCAAATTACTTTTTTCAATTAATTATTCTTTTTATGTAAGGTCTTGGTTGAAATGAAAAAGTTAGTGTCACGAACCGGATTCGAACCCACCAAAAGTTGGTGTTCGAGTAGATCGAAATCACGATAGCTCAAGTGGTTAGAGCAACAGCGTATTCAGCCGAAAGTCTTGCGTTCGAATCGCGCTCGTGACACTTTTTCATTTCAACCAAGACCTTACAAAAAGAGAATAATTAATTTAAATTCTTACTTTGGTTAAATAGGACCAACTAAAAATTATATAATTTCATATAATTAATGTTGTTGTCAATGGTCAACTTGTCATGAATTGTTGTATCTGTTTAGGTTTGTCCAGTAATGACCGCACTACAAATTATAATACAGTGTTGAATTTAATACAAAAAAAAATGAAAGACACTTAACCTACCTTCTAATAATTGCGCAACATAAATGAAAAAACCCTACTGAAATGTACAAGAAGGAATTAGAAGAAATTAAAACGAACATAAGAATGGAAAAGGAAGAAGTTTACGGTGCCTCATTTTCATTTAAACATTTCAAGATACCCTCTTTTTCCACTTTGTTATTACAATCCGTCAAGGTCGAGAGTATTGCAATATCAAGGAAAAGTGGAAAACTGATCTTTACAAACTTTTGATACAATACAGCCCTGATGTTCTAGGTTTTTTATTCTGCCAATCGAAGTAGATTTATCGAAACTGTGCGTGCGTTATCTTGATTGTTGTGGAAAAGTTATGCCATTGATTGGCTGAAACAAGCCAGTTTAAATACGTACTTGCCTTTTTAGGTAAACCTTTTTTCACCGTACTGCTACAATTTTACCAAGGTCGAACAATTCGTGAAAACATCCTGATATATTGTTCTGGTCTCTAGGGCTGTTTGAGTTATAATAGCTCATTACACAAAATTACAGCACTGAAATATATCAATCTAACTAAGCAAAGAAAAGTACGAAAATGAGTTAAATAGAAGACAATTATAGGACATAACGTCTACTATGCAAAAACAATCAATGAAATAATAAACAAAACACACAACACAGAAAGAAACAACACCCAAAAAAGCAAAGACATAATGAACCTCGTTCATATAAATTGGGAAAAAATGTACAAACCAGCTACTTTATTTAACAAACTAAGCATAAAAACAGCTCTAAAAATCCCAAACACAATAGGCCAATTATTAAAACAAAACATCTACAAGACCGACCAACTAGAAAAAAACCCGGAATACATACTAACAGAAATGATAAATGATAAAGTGAGAGTGGTGTTCAATCCTTTTTAAAACGATAGTTCCTACTCACAGTAAGTTGTTTTGCAACGATCCGGATTTCGAGCTGCTAAGGACTCATAGACCGTATATTAAAACTTCCGCTAACACCTTATAACTATAAAAAAGAATTAAAAACTATTAAAACCTTAGCAAAAAACAACGGGCATCAAGAAATATTTATTGATAGGTTACTAGTTAAAAGAATTAAAAAATTAACTTTAAACGAATCAACAATAGGACTCAGCCACCCCACCACAAATGAATCATTAGGTTTGTTTGCCATACATTGGTGAATTATCGGAGAAAGTTAGTAAAATTTTTAAACAAGAAGGTTTTAGAATAGCTTTTAGAAATACAAGTTCACTTAAAAACATCCTCTCAAAACCTAAAGACAAGGTAGACAACTTGACAAAAAGCGGGGTTTACCAACTCAATTGTAATGATTGTGATATTAAATATATAGGACAAAGCGGTAGAGAAATAAAAACAAGAGTAAAAGAACACTTGCCTAAATCGAGCAAATTTTCTGAATTTAAGGACCATCTAAAAGAAACAAAACATAATTCCAATTCAAATCTAAGTACAAGAGTGTTACTTAGTTTCAACAAAGGGAAAGAACTAAAATAAGAAATTTGAAATTAAAAAATTTAAAATTGAACATGGTGATAAATGTATTAATAATATAACAGATTTTGATCTACCTCCCATTTTAAATATGTTCATAAATATTATCAAACATCCAAATAATTAAACTAATTATTTTAATTGTTATTATTTTTATAGTAATTTAATAATATTAAGTATTTACTAGTATAATATTTACTTGTGTTATAATTTCCGCGTTTCGCACGTTCAAATTGAGCGCCATTAAAAAAATCAGCTGCTAATTGGAACGTCCCGTTGGCGGAGGTATCAGAGGGTTCACTTTGGCAATTCATGTCGAGAGACGTGGTTGTAGAAGCCTTCAACCTGATGATGAGCTAAAAGGCTCGAAATCCGGATTGTTGCAAAACAACTTACTGTGAGTAGGAACTATCTTTTTAAAAAGGATTACATACTAACATGGTAATGCGGAGAGAAATATATGGAACAGTCAGGTCGAAAAATAGAAGAGGTTTACATACAAACACTTTCTATATTTATTTATAAATTATTTTACACAATTGTACAAATTAAAGCATAAGCCGGTACATTCCAGATCGGATTCTGTTATTGTCCGTGAGACCTTCGACTGGGCCGACAGCAGCCACTGCTGGGCAACGGTAGACATTCCATCAGGACTTCCTCAACTTGCTGTACAGTGAGACAATTGATACGCTGTTCCAGTTCATACAGAGGGACTCTCATTCCGTAGGAAAGCATCTGCCTGCCAATATCCTCACAGATGGGTGTCGTACTGTCAAGCATGAGTAGTTTGATTTGAGCACATTTTTTGCCTTGTCTACTTCGGCTTGAGTCAAGCTTTGTCACATTCTCATCCATTCACGTTGCACATCATAGATTACATCATCAAGTGTCATGGTGTCGCCGTCAAAATAAATGCCCCAAAGTCCGGTGTCTTTGTAGCAAGTGCATATCAAATCACAATCTGTAATCTGTAACATTTTTGACAACATGTTATGAGGTAAGTTTACAAATGGCGTGGATCAAATTACGACAACCATTGAATTATAGAATATTTATATTTACATTGAGTGAATTGACAATCATCAATGCCAGCCCTCTGTAAGGAGACCCTTGAGATGAGGGCTGGAGTTGCCATGAACATATTAAGTTTGAACACCTTTGAAAAATGGCAGAAAGGAGGGAAAATTCCAAAGGTGGGGTTGAGATGGGAAGTTAGTGTCCGAGTGGACCGAGGTCACGATAGCTCAAGTGGTAGAGCAGCGGCGTATCTAGCCGAAGATCGTGGGTTCGAATCCCGCTTGTGCCATTGACTTTTTTTTATCTCAACTAAAAACCTTATTCAATTGTAATATATTAATTGGTCAAGCGGACCACGAAATTGGAGAATTTAATATTTTTTTATTAATTTTTAAAACAAATCATTTAGAACAAACGAATTACCCGACTTACCTAATCGAAATCAACCACTAACCAACGACACTATAACAAGTATGAAGCTATTACACAAAGTACAAAAAGAACAAAAATGAATATTTAAAAAAATTGGAAATATATAAACCTAACACATTTAACAACAAATCTCACAAACATCTTTTACACAATTAAAAATATTACACAAGGAAAAAGATTAAAGGATCAAAAATAAAAAAGACTGACTTGAACAATTCCGAAATCCTCAAACACACCGAGGAACAAACTAATACCGACACCATCCACGACCTGATAACCACAAAAATCACCCCAACTTTGAAGATGTCAAAATGCCGAAACTTGCCTGAAAAAATCAGCGAGGATAGACATGACAGGTAACTACCAAACTACAGTTTAAATTTTTCCAAGCGGAATTCAACTATTGAAAGATATTAGCAGTTCCACCTGTCATGTTGTCTTTTTAGGTAAACACTTTTTCACTGTGTTACTATATCTACTTCGTCAAGGTCGAGAAATTCGTAACAGCAACTTGGTATGTCATTCTGTTATTCAAAGTTGTTTGAATTATACAGCCCATCGCGATGTTGTGAGTTTGACGACGTTCACTACAGTTTCAGCTTATTTGCCCAAAATGGGCTTATCGCGAGCGTGCTTCAAACTTCGTCTCGTCGTTCCTAATAGGAAAAATCTCTCCGGAGCGTGCATCCCGTGTAGGGGGTGGATGAGGGGCGTTAGCACCGTTTCCATGGTTCTCCACCCCCTGGGGCGTTAGTTTTCCACAACTCCGTCAGACAGCATTGACGCCGTCTCTCGCCCCCTCTACACTCACTACAGCTCCAACATCCTTTCAGTCCTGTATCCATCCTCGCCAAGTCTCCAAGTGCGTCGATGTTGTGCTCATCACAGTGACAAGTCAAAGCTGACAATTTCTCGAAGCCCGATTCTAAGCAGTAAACCCTGACCGAGCTATAAGGTAAGCGCATAATTTTAAAAAGAGTTAATTATAATTTTTTCATCGGCTGACACCATAAAACGCCGATATACATTGATAATACAATAATAAAAATTTGAAAAATAATTTAAATAAAAACAGCGCTCTTCCATATTTCAAACGAAAATCGCCAATCTCCGACATTACTTTATTATATATAATAGGAATTCACAATCCAACCGAACACATGCACAATCTGCGGCTAAAGAAAGGGTGGAAATGATGGCACAAAATGTAAATCAACCTCGATATTATGTATATCATACTATCAAGCCATCGCTGAGTAATCTCCTGACGTGCATCGCACCGGAATATCATATTTTTAAGGATTCTTATCGAAAACGGCGCGGTGTAAATTGTCTATCTGGCAAGAAGAAAAACAATACTTTATCAACACTTCCGGTCTAGGGTCTTGTACCGACAAGAAAAGTCGGTAAAATTTAATGTTTCCCCCTCCGGCAGACGGCAGCAAACAGACTCGCTCGCCGGCATACGTTCGGCACAAACTGTTCTCATTGACTTAGGTAATGTTAAAAAAAAAGAACCGTCAGGATTTAATTTACTATTATCACGTCTGCCTGTATTATTAAATAGGTTTTTTTTGTTCGTTGAGAAAGTTTAATCAACAGTCTTACTATTTACGAAACCTGTTTCGGCACTTGGGCCATAATCATTGCCATTTTTATTTATTACTCCTAAGCGGTTTCCTTATCTATTATGCTTGACAATAGGGGTAACAAATAAAAAAATGACAGTAATTATAACACACTTTCTTTCTTAAATAGAGGGAGTGTTGAATACACCATCTATATACATTAAATACAACAATGTTAATATATAAAATAAATATAATAAAATATATAATATACATGACATACTACTACAAAGGAAAGAACAAACTAATAAAACATGACAACATTAAAATTTTATAGAAATACACAATTGTAATTTCATTACTATTTTATATTTTTTTATATTTTATGTATTAATAAATTACTATATTTCAATAAATATTACGCTCGAACGGTTTTAATATGATTTTATGTACTATATAAATACCTTTTTCATAAATAATGCTCAATACATTTTATGCAATTAAATTAAAACCTTAAAAAATGATCGTTATGTTTGTATTTTTGTGTTGCAAGTTTGAGACTTTTAAATGGCCTGAACAGATCGATTATAATTATATGTAAATAAATAGAAAAGCTCAATCAATATTATAAAATAGTAAAAAGAGATAAAAAGGGATGGCATTAACCTGATTGAATTTTACTGTCAAGAAATATGTAAAATTTTTAGAAAACATTCTCTTCAAACTATAATATAATATATACGTAATATATATTTATACATTTGGATATTTTATTTAGATTAGTTCAAGTACAACATGTACAAAAAATAATAAGTAATCTACGATTAAAAAAACCTAATTGTGTATAAATAATTTCGGTGGTATGTTTTTAAAATATTTTTTCTTATTTAAGACCTTGACATGTCTTAAACGTCTTGTAGGGAAAATTTTCCTCCCCCTTTCTGAATTTGGCCTTTTTACCCGATGAAATTTGTTTATGTTTACGCCTTCCCACTTAACGCAAGGTTAAAATTCCCGGTAATTCTTGTTTTCACCCTTTTGCTCCAAAAGAATCCACCTCGTATTTTCCATCTAAATGGCTTTTTTTGTCATTGTTAGGCTTTAAAAACGTCAGTCGTACGGTGTGTTTAATTAATAAATTTTTTACCGCATACGTGAAATATGGAATTTTCCAGCAATGAAACAAAGAGGTATTCTTTTTCCTAGTTTAATTAATTTTTAATTGTTTATTTCAATCTTTATTACTTTATTCAATATTGAAATTTTTTAACAAAATTTAATTCAATGTACAAAAAAAAACAAAAAACAACGGCATTTGTACTAAATTAGAACCAGAAAAAATATAGAATAATATTGCATGCAACAATAATTCTGATAAGTTTCAGACCAAAGTTTCTCCAATAAATAATACTTAATATGGAGGCATTACCATAATAAATATTTCCTGGAATATCGAAATATTTGGTTATTGATTTTTTTCCCCAATACTGTTGAAACACGCTAAACAAAGCACAACATAATACTAACAAACATGGATTAATAAAAAATACATTGAAAATTTAAATTCTCGTACATTATTCATCAGAATCAGGAAATTACGTTGGCTGTGTATTAATTCATTATATTTATTGTCGAAAGATTTATACAATTGTCTTTAGGATAAGTCGTTAACTTATTCAATTTTGGAATATATTGGTATATACGTGGCACCAGCCATAAATAAACATTTCCGTACAACCAATTAATTTTCTGCGTTTCGTCGAAAACCGCAATGCGTTAATCTGATTACGTGTAAGTAGCTTGGGTGTTCTGAATTTAAAACAATTGAATTTAAAATAAACATTTTCTGGATTTCTAGCTGAATCCGACTCGATGTTAATTCACTTATATAGATGTTCCATAAAAAAAAAAAAAAATCATTTCTACCTCGAGAGCTGATTAGATAGTTAATTTTGACAGAGTACCACTTCACATGTTCAACTTTTATCCGATGAAATTTGCAGTATGAACTTTATTGGGAGACACCCTCCCATTAGAAATGGTTAATGGATGTTCATTTGGCTCAACAGTACGTTATACTCCATTTTCCATCTCCTCCTTCACTAATCTTCTAAGAAATAGATCTTCATCTTCTGTAAAAGGAAATTACATTTGTCCTCTTGATTACGTTCATAGATCTAGTGTATTGTCTGACTATCAAAAATTTCGATAAACTTTGTTTTCGGGTTAAAATTTGTGTGACATTTTTAAAAATCTTTTTTACTAATCAGTGCATCATTGGCAGTAAAACCCAAAAATATTATTTTTATTTACAACATCCCAGAGGCGTTTGTGCATAAATGTTGTTTTTAAAAATTGATTCCGAGCAGTGGTTTTTTTTAAATTATTCAAGCAGCGTCGGTGGCAGCAACAGTTAGGATCTGGAATACGGTCACTCATCATAAGGGTATCGAGTTCGAATCTCAGCGGTCCTGAGTCGGCTCCTCGGGTAGTATGACATCTGGTGTTGCGTACACCCTTAAACAAAAGTAAATAATGAAGTTAGTTTATACAATTTCGGAAGAAGCGTATATGAATAGTATCAACAGTTTGGTACTTTTCATATTGTTTTCGTCATTTTCTTCTGAAAATATTTTTTCTTTATTCTGTTTGATTTTCTCAAGACTTTTGAAAAAATTTTTAGTTTTATTTATTCTGAATTTTTGTATAACCCTCCAGCCCTATATGAAGAGTCCATTCAGCTTTCTCGGACATATCATCCAACTTCCTTTTGTATTTGGACTTGATGTTCCTTCTAGTCCCTTCTTGGCTAACGATTTATGTCTTTCTTAATAGCTCCCGTCCAATTTTTTTTATACTTTCAGAAGAGTAGGGGACCGCGGTAGCCGAGTGGTTAGCATGAGAGACTCTCACGCCGCGGTCGTGGGTTCGATTCCCACTGTCGCCTCTGGCCCTTTTTTCCCGATAACCCCCAATTTGAACACACAAGAATTCGTACCATGGCTAATATGCAAGATCATTCCCATAAATGATTAATGATGAAAAAAAAAAGAGTATCTACCCGATTTGATTCCGAGGAAATGTATAGGTGCAACATTACCGTTGTTGAATGTGTTGCATACAAATGTGAAAAAAATGAGCTCAGAAAGTTTCTTGTGATGGTCCACCGATGTAATCGAAGTTACTTACTGTCTAAACATCTTAAACCATCGAAAAGAACCCACTATTTCATTCAGTCGACGCGAAATCTGTGGGAGGTTATTGAGTTTTTTTGTCTTTCCTCAAAAAAGTCCATCTTTCTCTGGAAGTTAACAACCGATGTTGATAAGGAATTTTAAAAATGATTTAAAATATTTACGTGTATGGAATTATAAATATCATGTATGATTTAAAAGAAAACAGTTTCAAGTTAGAAAAAATCGACAATTTTTTTCCAAATTTCAGTTTTTTATTTAATAAAAATTAATTTTGTACTTGATACTTCAGTTTGTATTGGCGGAGTTCTATAACATTAACGGCTTGCAACACGTCAGCATCGAATTGAGATTATACATGTATCGGGCCCAATAGCAATTCCCAGCAAAGCATATAATGCCAACAATAAATAAATTAATAAATTAAATGACAATTACTTAAGTTAACACATCATTTAACGTATAATTTCGTACGAAAAAGCATAATACACATTTTAACGTAACTCGAGAAAATCGGGATGATTTTCGTTTGAGTACTCTCACACTTTTCTCTGGTGGAAAGTTGGCATGCGGCATGATGCATTAGTGGATTCTCGTGCAACGCCTGGTGGTGGCGATTATAAGTCTGTACCTTGACATTAGGAAGATCCATATCTTTGTGTTTTATTTCTCGCATACCACGGAGCCCCGGTCGTTCAATTTTGAACCGTCTGTTACTCTGGATCTTCTGTGGTTGGGAATGCGGTTGGGAAGCCGAAAACATGGGCAGGCATGACTTGTTAAAAGACGTTTTATCGTATACATGCGCGTATGAAAATTGTCTTTGTATGCTCACACCACATATGTTTTGAATGAATGAATAAAGGCTTTATTTACACAAAGTATTTACATTAACTTTACATTTTCAAAGAAAAAGCTAAATTGACAATGGCCTTAGCCGTCTGTCGAGTTGCTTTATCGATTTTTGTATCTTTAGAATGAACTTTGATTTTAAAAATTGAATTGGTCTACCATGTATTTTCGGTACCGCAGGGCGTGAGTGAGGTACACCACAAGCTTCCTCCAGTTATCCCTTCCGTTGAGGATTGCAATGACTTCTTCTACATCCAGCTTCAGTTTCCCAAAGTACCTTTGGCGGAACTCTCTCAGAACGGGGCACACACCCATGAAGTGGAGAGTGTCCTCCGGGACGTTGAGGTTACATAAGGAGCAAATGATGGCGCGGTCCTGTCTCCAAGGTTGGCTGTTCAGCTGAAGTAATTCACCCCTCGCCCTCAAGACCAGAGACACCTCATAGGCTGTCATATCAGAGCACTCCATGTAGTTTCGCCCTAAGTGAAAATCCAGTCTTGCGTACAAGGTGTGATGTAAGCTGTTTCTCGCCCGGGTTACCAGGTCTTTCCTTTTGCTCTCCTCCCATTTTTTTATCAGGTCCGTGGTATTAAAGGACTTCAGTTCTTCCCTACTTACTCCTACACCGTACAGCCTACTTAACTCTGACAGCTGCTTGTGCCATAATATGCCTTTATTTATTACTACGTCGGCTGAAAACTGCGTCAGTCTGTCAGGTGTGTGATTCAGTATTTTACTTATATATTTCAAATGCAGGCTCAAAGTGTGACTGTAGAGTGGTGTGACCGAGCACTCAATGTATAAGATGTAGTCTGAGTTGCTAATTGGCAGACAGAGCAGTTTCTTGATGAAGTATTTTTGTACATTTTCTATTTCCTTCAAGTATAAGTAACCCCAGACCTGCGCACTATAGCATACTACAAACCGTAGGGTGCTGTTGAATATCACCATCTTTTTCTCTAGTGGGATCTTCTTGTTGGTCATTATTTTGCGCCACAGACTACTAACGGCGTAGTTAGCGCTGCTGGCCTTCTCTCTGCAGTGATGCTTCATCTTCAAGGACTTAGTGAAATTAATACCAAGGTATTTGTAGCAGTTTACGCAGTCCACTCTTTCACTTTTGAAGAACCATCTTTCGTTTTTCTTAAGTCTTCCGCCTCCCTGCCGTCAGACCATAATTTGGGATTTCTGCAGATTCAGTTTAAGGTTCCACTTGTCGCAATAGTTTTCTAAATCCCTTATCATGAGTTGCAACGATGCAGGTGTAGAGGCCAACAACACTATGTCGTCTGCATACATAAGTGTCCTTATTTTTCGTCATATGTTTTTCAACCAGCCACATCTTCAGGTATCGAATTGTATTGCTCTTTGCTACAGGTAATATGTGGATTTATAATCATGTTTAATAAGTCGCGACCGCATGTGAAGCACAGATTGTTGGATCCTATAATGGTCCTATAATACCACACATTGGTATTAAATTATGTTTTTCAACTTGGCCAAATTTTTCCATCTATGTCGTCGGCGAAATGTGCTGTTGTACTGCATTAGATTTTGGATAGTAGTTTGAAATCAAATATAAAAAGTCGTTCCTTTTTGTTAAATTATCTTGGTATCATCAGACTGTAAGCATAAACCGCATCATTTGTAAACAAAAAAGGAACGGCAAATGATTTTAAAGGATATTAATTGCTAATCAATGTGTAGGTGATTCGTGCTTCGAAATATTAGCTACAGTGTTTTTCCCCATTTGTTTTTATTGATAATGGGACGAATTTTGGATTATGGTGATGATTAGTTTAAAAACGAGCTTTGAATGTAAGTTCGATCATGCTTAATTATTCCTTGATTTTTAATGCTCAATAATTTTTCTAGCCTGTTTAATTATGATTTTTTTTAAATTGTGAAGGCTACCAGGAAATCGAGGGGTTCCCCCTGCTTCACTGCAGTTCTATACAGCTTATTATGCGTGAATTTAGCCGACAGTGTGCAGGTGTTCTTTCATGGAAGAAACTCATTTTCCAAGGGGATCGGGACTAAATTCAGAATCGCTGAGATCCGATCCCGCCTCAGACCTTGACTGATAAATGCCGTGTTAATTTTCATTGCGACCAACGGTCAGAAAAAAGTCCTGAGGCGACGGTGGGAATCGAACCCACGACCGTGAGATCTACCAACCAAGAGTCTGACGCATTAGTCACTCGGCTACCGCGGTCCGCAAATTATGATTAAGAAGAAAATTTAATTTACATCCATTTTACATTTGTACATTTTAGGTTATTTTTTATGGCAATACACTGAGTCAATGTGTCTTTGTATTATGCTTATACCTTCTACTTTTTTATGTATACTTTTAGACATGTCTTTTGAACTAAAACACACCAAGGACCATATCATTTCCTGTCTCAGGAAAAGATCTTAAAATACAACTCAACTCTTCCAAGTAAAATTTGTTTTTATATATACACATATGAATCTATAAGTGTTTTAAAGATCGGCCGGCAGTTTTCAGAGATCCAGGTGCTTTAATCAATCCAGGAACTTACTTTTAAACATGCTATATGACCGTCTTGCAATGGCATCATTGGTTTGTTTCTTTGCTTTTGCTGTCCGGTTCACAAATCTCTTGGAATCCGCCTGTTCATAAATGCCTTTTTTCGGGGCAAGAGAGTTACCAGAGAAAGGGTTGCGAGTCAATAAAGAAAAGTGGGCCCTCGTTGAATTCTGCCTGGCCATTAGGTCTATCTGACCATTGCTCCTTTATACGGTATGCCCGAAACCCAGTCAAGGGTCGGCTAATTGCCTTTTTATATATTTTCCAGGGCAGTAATCCTGGCAATCGTGACATAATTTCGGCCGAGGATTTAGAGCAACCAGTTGGTAATAAACAAATTTGGTTGGTTAGGCTCAGCGAATTTTCAATTCGACCTCGACTCCAATTTTGTTTCAACTCGAAAGGAAGTACAACTTGATATATTAATAGAATATTAGAGACTTTTTCTATCGCATTTGACTTAAATACAATAAAATAACATAAAAAATTAACGGTCGGTGATAATTTTCATTGATGATTTTGCAGTTTTGAACATTGATTACATGATATATGTATTATGTCAAGTGGCGTGACGTTCCTTCATTTTACTATAATTTATCACATTACAATAATTACTAAAAAATGACAGATATTGATGAATTGCACTGATGACTGAAAATTTGCAGGTCATCGTGGTCCAAATATAAACACCATATTTTAAACAAATAATCAAATTTTTATCTTTGAAGTAAAGAGTTAAAACGAATGCACTCAAATAGATCATCCTTTCTTTTCTTGTACATGATTGCGCCAAATATATCAATTCCATGTTTAAAGGCTTAAGCTTACGCAGTTTAAATATTTCATTAATCGTCTGCGGGGTGATAAATCATTTTGATATGCTTGTGCTCCCAGTGTTGGTCTATTAAATATGCCTCGGTATTTGATAACAAACCAAAACTTGTGTCTAGCGTCTGTCTCATTTACGAGGCGCCACTTACGGAATTCATGTTGGAAGAAACGGCAAGAGGTGGAAAGAAGTGAGAAGGATATGTTACAAATACGGTTGGGGCGGTTGGCTTCCAGGGTAGAGCGCGTGTGTCCTGAAAAGTTGAGCTCGCGAAGGCCTGGGTGCAGCCGTGCCCAGAGCTTGGTGGGGTGGTTGCCTCTTGGAGGATCACAATGTTGAAATACCGCAGAAGAGAGGTGGATCAGTCTCGCTGAGCTGCAATGAGAAGAAGGGTAAAGCGGCCCATAGACGATCAATATTATTGCACAATATTTTGAGTTGTGCAATTTAATTGATCGTGTGCAGACGATATTGAAAGTTTGTGCAATACATTGCATGATTGACGAAAAATTGAAAATATATTGTACAACCTGGAAAATATTGCACCGTCTGTTGGCATTATTGCGCAATATCAGTCAGTTTGTGAAGTATCAACAAATGCACAAAATATTGCACAAACTTCAATATCGGCTTCAAACTATTCAAGTTCATTGCACAAACAAAATTTTGTACAACATTATTGAACGTTAAGGGGCAACCGTTAAATTATTGTGCAATCCATATTGTACAATAATATTGACCGTCTATGGGACGCTTAACATTGAACGAAGAGGTAGAGATGTGTGTGAGGCAAGCGCATCTCGAAAAGTCCCTTTTTTCAATCCAATTCCTAGGAGACTCCAGCAGACCCTTCCCAACCCTTGGATGCAAGATAGTTTCCAGGCACAAAATAATGCTGTAGCCTTGAAATTTCCTGGCACTCGAGATGCATTAAGGGAATTGTTGGCTTGCGAGCTGACCTCGGACGGCGGGTGCTGCATCAGAGGCACAAGCGTGTTAGGGTACCGGATCTTGTGTATATATATTTATTTATACGGATGGGGGAGAGTGTCTAACTACCTGAACTGCGGGGCATAGCATTTTCGTTCCAAGTTCAATCCCCCAGCTGCATGGGTAATGACTTGCAGTGGCCTAGTGGTGAGACCCCTAGCGGGTACCAAGAGAAGAGGTTGTGTTTCATTCGTGGCTATGGACTTGTCTATGACCTCCGAATTACCTCCCGACATCGCGGGAATCGGAGCGATCGGACTGCCGAAGCGTACAGCCATTGAGGGGCTAAGACTACGCTGACGGAGTTCTTCGAATGCGTGAGGAATTGTAGACGGGGGCGGTTGTTTTCAGTGGTGGCCGTATGGGCCTTTACCGAAGGCATGGGCTCTAGGGGGTGGTTAGAGACTCCACTTAAATCGAAACCGCGGCCGGAGCGCATCCGGAGGTTTCGATGCTGGCGGAGACTCTACACCCAGAGACTTCTCTATCTAGGGTATGCGTGGGAGAATTGGTCGATGCATTTCGACCCCTTTTGGGTATCCCTTTACGCGCGGCACATGGTTGAGTGCCCCCACGGAAACCCCTCCCCCCGGGCAAGCGGGAGAAGTCGGCATGTCTGCATTGCTGCAGGAAGTGTGGGCTTCTACATCGAACCTCACGGTAAAGCAAGAGTTACCGTGCGCGGAGGTGAGTCGCTCCTAATTTGAGAATCTAAATGATGAGGCCTATGTGCCAGATGCTCACGTTAAAGAACGTCAATGTTAAATGGAATTGCGACCCCAATGGGAAGCATACATTTCATAACCAACCACTAAAGCAAAATAGCATAAGCCTTTTTCTTTTCGTTTCGGGCGTTTTCAATCATTCTGGTTCGTTTATCATAGTGTCCATTGGTCTATTGATGCCACTTTCAGTGGAGGGTCTGTGACAACCCTGGCAGACACTTTTCATTTTTAACATTGAACGTGAAAAAAGAATAGACAAAGTGATTTTGTAAAACGTTTCATAGGAAAGTAGGAGATGGCCTTGAGATTTTTCGATGTTGTCTACGATGTGATGAACTAGTATTTTTATCGTTCATTATCATTTTGGTCAGTTTATTTTCGCTGGTTTGGCATTTCAGACATGTCTCGGCTTTCCGTATCATTAACCAATAAAGTACGTGATTTTCATTTGCTTAGGGCATTTTTGATCATTGCTCCACGTATTATTTCTTGTCTTTTTATGCCATTTTTAGTAAAGGGACTGTGACAACACGTTTTTCATCTTTACCGGTGAACAAAAACTTTACGAAGTATTTTACTTTAGTTTGGACGT
Source organism: Cimex lectularius (assembly GCF_000648675.2). Classification (NCBI taxonomy): domain Eukaryota; kingdom Metazoa; phylum Arthropoda; class Insecta; order Hemiptera; family Cimicidae; genus Cimex; species Cimex lectularius. The sequence goes on from NW_019392691.1 coordinate 1,115,039, forward strand.
TTTTCGATTATTCTGGTCTGTTTATCAATTCTTGTTTTGATATGTTGATGGCAGCGTGTCCGTGACAACGAAGGTATAGTTTTTTTTTCTTCTTAGTGTAGTTCAAAAAGAGCTAATTCCATAGGGAAGGATAGAAATTATCATGCATCCAGGACAGCCTTTAATTCCATAAAACGTTTTACAGCAAAGTGGCATATCAAACATTAGAACCACAATTGAGATTTTTCATTGCTACCTGCCTGATGGCCTGTAATTCGGTCGTTATTGATCATTTTGTTTTGGTCTGCCTATCTTTTCAGCTAACTAAATTAAGTCTAAAATTGATCGTAATTCCGCCTATTTCATGTTTCAAAAAGCATCTGAAATTGTTTTAAAAGTAAAGATAACCAATCGAATAAGCATTTTAGCTATGAAAGTCAAGCATGTAATAAACCAATTTTCTTTGAAAATATCAATAAAAAAAGAACAAATATACCACTATATATAGAAAAGACAGAAACCACATTTACTCTTCATTCTCTAGACGTGACTCATGGGATTATTGGATGTGTTTTCTCCTAAATATACAGAATTATGCTTCTTAAATATTTTCATAATTACACTAATATATTATTTCTTTCAAAGGATTATCGTTATAACTGCCTCATTCAAAAATTGTCGAGATATTTCCTTGGATATTAATAAAACCCAGGCTAGAATAATCTTCCGAAGATAAATCTCAAGCAACATTTTGATTTATGATCCAATAGAATTGGATTGGTTGGATAGGATTGGAATAGAATTGGAAAGGTTGGAAAATCTTTATTTTTTCCTATGATGAAAATAGTTTTGACCTCTATCTAACATTTATTGTCTACTTTGCAAAGTACATACACGATTTTGAAACAAATCGACCAATTTCGGGGGAGAATATTTACAATAATATAATATGTATGTGATTTAAAAAATTTCTGATCATCTGTACAACGCACACACTGTTTTCAGGAAATATTATTTTTATTATTTTGCATTGTCAGTGTTTCTTACTTCCCTGGCCATCTAAGAATTCATACAATTTAATTGTTAAAAACAACAATGTCGATTCTTTTTTAAAATTAAATTATTGAAAAACAACTCTCTCTCTCTCTCTCTCTTATTTTTTCTGAAACCATTAAATCACCTTAGTGGATACAATACATTGCACATGTGAGAAGGTTTTCTGTCTGGCGACATTCCTTCTTAGTTTAATTATAATTACAGTTTATGTAAGATATTGGTTGAAATTTAAAAGGTAGTGTCACGAGCAGGATTCGAACCCAAGACATTCGGATAAATACGCCTCTGCTCTACCACTTGAGACTTGACCTTTCGAATTTTCCTTCCTTTTTTACATTTCAACCAACACCTTACATTTGGATATTTAGGATTTACAAGAAGTTATTTGGTCAATCGGACCACGAAATATGTATAATAAATAAAAGGAAGTATATCTTCACTTAAGATCTCCGTGGCTATTTGATTCGTCGCCGAGAATCGAATCCTGATTACTCGAGATATTTCCATAGATATTAATAAAACCTAGGCTAGAATAATCTTCCGAAGATAAATCTCAAGCATCTTTTTGATTTATGATCCAATAGATTTTGTATTTTACGGTTGGAAAATCTTTATTTTTTCTCATGATGAAAATAGTTTTGACCTCTATCTAACATTTATTGTCCACTTTGCNGGAAAATTCAAAAGGTGGGGTTGAGATGGGAAGTTGGTGTCCGAGTGGATCGAGGTCACGATAGCTCAAGTGGTAGAGCAGCGGCGTATCAAGCCCGAAGATCGTGTGTTCGAATCCCGCTCGTGCCATTGACTTTTTTATCTCAACTAAAAACCTTAATTAATGTACAATAATATAATATGTATGTGATTTAAAAAATTTCTGATCATCTATACAACGCACACACTATTTTCAGGAAAGATTATTTTTATTATTGTCCATTGTCATACTTTTTATATAATTTCTACTGTGGGTGAGCTCTGCTGTAGAAAATGTTCGTTAGATAACGTCAAGTTTTTATTGTTGTTTCCAGGTTGAAAATACTTATCTCAAAATTACACTTGAATTTTTACTACAAAAGAATATTTCAAATCATAACGTTCGGAGCACAGCTACTTTTGAACAAAGAACCCGGGCAATTTCTACCATTAGCGTGGTAAATGCTTTGTTCTGAACTTACTCTAGCCACCTAACTGTGTAAAGTCAAGTTAGTCGGACTGGTTGTGAGTTATCTTAAATAGTATAACGCCTATTAGAGAAGTACTTCACTTAATACTTCGCAAAACAGAAATTATGCACTGATCCACATTACAAATCGCAGAGTTTTTACCACATATTGTCAGCGAATATCATAAATTTAACCTGTTTAAAACTTACTTTTTAATTTTAAAAAAATTATTTGATTTTTTTTTTTTTTTTTAAATTGGTTTTACTTCGTGACATGAAAGTATTTGTTTGGCCTCACCATGTTAAAACGGGATTGGTGAAAGACGTTAAACGTGCCAAACATTTTCGGTCAAATGTTTATGCGGCTTTGCAGAAAACTATCTCTTTCCTGACGGCAAAAGCCGGGGCAAGATCCAAGAAAAAAAAATTACAACAGCTTGCCAACTATCCACGTCACCGAAGTCACAATAGTTTTACGTCACAACGGCCAAATCTGTACTTTTCTCATTTCTGTGCGTACTATTTTAATATCAAGTTTATCGACTTGCGTAGTACTACGAGTTTTATTTTAAAGCGTTCTTTACTCTAATCTCAATAATATCAAATTTCTTTACGCAAATATATAGGATAATTTAATTATACTATTTGAATTTTTTATGAAAGACATGAACATTTCTTTTCCCTTCATCTATTTTATTTTAAAACTATGATTCCAAACGTAATTTTTGACGCAGAATGTACTGGTGCTATTAAAATGACAATAATTGGCGCGTTAAGCCGAACTGGTTATCAACTTTTCTTCGCAAATATAATACTCTTTTTGGTACGAAAATTTTGAATTTTCTTTAATTTTTTGAATGGAAAATTGCCGTTTCCAGTCTAAAAAATGATACCTGAAACAAAATGATTTGTTCCGAAAATATTTAAGTTTAAGAAAATTTATTTGGATAAAATGTTAACAATTTAATTTGTGTTAAAATCTTTCATTAAACAACAATCAATGACACGAAAAATTGAAATTATAGAGTTCTGAAGGAAACCTTCTCTATCTCTAGAACGAATTTCTGTTTTTTTTTAAATTTTTTAAAAACTTTTGTTAAATGGAAAAGACTTTTAAAATGTATGAAAAAATTCTTCCTCAAAAATTAATCACATTAGAGTTTATCTATTCCTTTGAGAATGAATTATTTTCACCAATTCTAAAAAAGATCATACCAATAACAGAACGAATCAACGAATTTTTCAGTTTCTAATATCATTGTATTAAATTGGAAACTGCTATCGCAATGTATAAAAAGTTCATCCACAAAATTAATCAAATTAGAATGTTTATATTTAATTGAGGATGAATTTTTTCACAATTAGAAAAGGATTAATACGAGTAACTCAGACCGAATCGATGACTTCAAAAATTCATCGCACTGGAATTTTTTAATTCATTTGAGGATTAATTCTTTTCATTAATTCTGAAAAGAACGATGAGTAATTCCTTCGATCCTCAAAATTGCATAAAATTAGATTTTTTTTCTATTAATTTGAGAATGAATTGTTTCCACTAATTCTAAAAAGAAAGATGCGAGTAACTTCTTTTATCCTCAAAAATTCATCAAATTAGATTTTTTTTACAATTCTAATAAGCATTGATACTATTAGCTCAGAACGAATCTATGATTATCTTGAATTTCTTTTATCAATTCTTTCATAATAAAAGGGCATCCAATCTGTAAAAAGTATGATGCCAGTAACTCAGAACGAAGCAGTGATTTTTTATTTTCTGTTATCAATTTTTTTAGAATGGATAGGGATTTCAAAGGTGTACAAAAATTCTTACTCAAAAATGCATCATATAGGAATTTTCCTATTTATTGTTTTCACTAATTCTAAAAAGTACGATACGTATAATTCTTTTTATCCTCAAAAATTCATCAAATTAGAATTTTCCTGTTCATTTCAGGGTGAATTTTTTTCACAATTAGAATAAGAATTGATACCAGTAGCTCAGAAAATCGATGATTTCTTGAGTATCAGGTATCAACTTTTGTAGAATGAATTTTTCATTATTTATTGGTAAACCCAGTAACCAAAAAATTTGTCGATTCTTTCTTGGAAAATTAATGTTTTTATTCAAAACTCAATCATTTCAGTACATCATGTAAAACTGGTTTAAAAAAAAGAGTGACTTAAAAATTTATTTGAATATTCTATACATGTCCTCCTTTTTAAATGCATTATTTTCAAAAAAATATATGACTTGATGTTTTAGTTAATGGGTTCACTTGATACAAAACTCTTTTTCTCTTTTTGAGGTGGTGGCAAGATAATTTTTATAAATATGACTATTTTGTAATGTAAAATACAAATAATACAAACATGTGATGCAATTATTCTACAATTAATCTTATATCGTATTTTGTACTGTTTCTTATGTTGGAAGAACAAAAACAAAATGATTATGAAAGAAAAATCGCTGGCTTAAATAATTTACCCGTAAAAAATGGTAATTTACCATACTTGGAATATTTTTTTATTATATTTTATATCGCAGCCCGTCTAAGGTCTGATCGCGAAGGACAATGTTATATAGGAAGTTGGAACTGGTCCAGAACTTTTACCCCGGCTTTCGTGCATCCCTTGGGACTCTATTGCCCCAGATCCTCCCATATCGGGAGCGATAAATATACAGCTCCATCTTAAGAGTTTTTATTCTCGCTTTGGGAAACCGCACCATCCATTGACTTCAAGGTAAACGCGGTTGAAACGTTTTTAAGATGATAAAGCCCTGTTTCTACTTAACACTTCGACATTGGACTGAGGTTGAACCTGTAAACTTGTAAACCTTATATGGGATTTTCTGCTAATGCCTTGAATAAAACTAAATTCTTACTAAAGGAAGTACATCGTTACTAATGTACGTGCTTTTTATTTATTTATTATTCAGCTACTGTTTATACTGTGCTAAACGTTGTCTCACTTTTACCTCATTAGCCCTTCTTGGTCCGAATTCAGGCATTGCTTTTTCTATTTTCATTTAGAACTATTTGAAATGGGGGCTCGGTGGCCGCAACGGTTTAGGCGTTGACACGGTGCTCATCACTATAAGGTGAAGGTCCCGGGTTCGAATCCAATGGCCTTTTTTGAAAAATAATTATAAACCAATGACTTTGACTTAAGAAATCGTCAAAGTGTGTTGAGTCTTCAATTTTATAATTTGTTTCAGAATGTCATTTCTGAATTCCCGATTTGTGAGGTTCGGGCTACAAAAAAAATTGAACCTTCGGCTACATACGCCGCTGCTCTTACCACTTGAACTATCGTGATGATCCACTCGGACAACCTCCCACCTCAACCTACCGGGAGGGAAAATGAGAAAAGTAGGTCTTAGTGGAAGATGGGAACTTAGTGTCCGAGTGGATCGAAGTCACGATAGACTTAATTGGTAGAGCTGTGGTGTATTTAGCTGAGGGTCTTGGGTTCGAATCCCGCTCGTGACACTGACTTTTTTTATCTCAACCAAGACCTTAAATAAAAAGAATAATTAATTGAAAGAAGTTATTTTGTCAATCGGACCACGAAATATAATGCTAAATATAATTACAGTATTTTTTTATTTATGCACAACAAGAATTTATTTTTTAGCCTTTTGCTAGAGAGCGGATCGGTAATCATAATAATGAGGATTATTATCAAATTAAAAATTTGATTATTGTCAATTTTAACCTAATCGCTTTTATTGTCGGTTTTGCACAAGTATCGCATGCAGAGAATTGGTATTTCCATACGAAGGACATTGTGACGTCCACGTACCCCCGTTCGAGCTAAATCATATTATCGGAAAAATAAAATATTTTATTACATTATTCGTTTGATTATTGATTAATTTTTCGTATAATGAATAATTAACAATGGATAGTGACCACTGCGCCCAAATATGCCGACGTTAAAACTGTAGGGACAAGGAGAAGAAAGATGGATTATCACTACATAGATCCATCAAAGTCAGATGAGTCGAACAAGAAATAAATTATAGTTGATAAATCCAATTTATTCCATCCAAGCAAACAGAATTAGTTAAAATAAACCGATAATTTCTTATCTTTTTTTGTCCTTTTCTTTGTGCGCGTATCCGAATGTCTCTCCATCCACCCAAACTCTCTTTTCCTCCGACCATATTGGAAACATTGACCGTGGACGTTATTGTCGTCTTGGCCGTGTAATAAAGCGTGGGGAATAATCCAGATACTTCTTCCTCCCGCGTTAAAAGCGACATATCCCGACTGTTATCGGGATGCCTGTAACAGGCACGCCTGTACGTTATCGGCGGCCAACCGTGCGGAAGAATTGAGAAATAACCCCGGTCAGGGACGGTAAAGAAGCTTTTCCGCGTCGTAAACCCCAGCCCTGTGCCCCTAATGGACGCAAAAATAACTTCGTATTAGCTGTGCTTCAAAGGTGGTACACGATTTATTTGAAAAATAGGCTAAGCTCTGAGGTTAAAATGGATTCGAGTTGAAATCGATAAAATATAAATTATTAGGAACAAAGAATTTGAAGTCGTTGTTAACGATTAGCTCATATTTATTTTATTATACAGTGGAACCCCTGTTAACCGGCAACGCATTAAGCGGGGAACATACTTACCCGATGCAACGCCATGCGACGCTACCCGATGCTACCCGACGCCTTGCCACGTTTTGGTCGGGTGTGCACATCTATACGACGTCAAGCGCACGCCATGTCGTAGTCACACAGCGGGTATCACAATCGCAACGCCACTTTTGTTCTTAATGCACTATTTTGAGCAAAACCTTGCCATAAATTGTTAGTTAAATTTTATTAGCACAGCCATGTAATAAAGTGTTTGTTAAACTTAATTTAAATAATGTTATTCCGGTGTTTTCATAAATTGTCTTCCTAACCATCACAATTAAATAATGTTTATAAAAACTTTTGAATTTCTGATGGCGGTTAATTTTGTTTACATGAAAATAGAAATGTTGTAATTAATATAACGACAAAATTATATATACTTAGTTTTGAAATGAACTACAAAAAATATGAGTATCCTATTCCAACGCTACTCGACGAAAATTGTGTAATTTTACGAGCAAAACCATGAAATTAATTGTTGAAATTCATTATCTCAAAAAATGGTATTCTGATGTTTTGATTAATTTTCTACCATCCCAATCGCAACACTTCTTTTGTTCTTAAAGAACTATTTGAGCAAAACCATGGTTTTCCTAAATTAACAATTAATTAAAAAAATGGTTTGTTAAATTTTATGAGCACAACCATGTAATAAATGTTAGTAAAATTTAATTGTTTTAAATAAAGTTATTCCGGTGTTTTGATAAATTTTCTGCAAAACCATGATTATTAAATAATGTTTATAAAAACATATGAATTTTTGATATCGTATAATTTGGTTTATATTACAATAATTATGTTGTAATTAATGTAACGACAAAATTACATATACAGTTTGAAATAACCTACAAAAATATGAGTGTCCTGTTCTGACTCTACTCGGCGAAAAAGGTGTAATTTTATGAGCAAAACCATAAAATAAATTGTTAGTTAAATTTCATGAGCAAAACCATGTAATAAATTGTTCCAATTTTAGTTTATGTACCGCCGAAGCGAGTACAATAAATTGTTAGTTAAATTCATATATCAAAAAATCGTATTCCGGTGTTCTGATCAATTTTCTGCCAAATCATTAGAATTAATTTTTAAAATAATGAATTTTTGATCTAAGTTAATTTGGTTTATATTAAAACAAGTATGTTATAATTAATATAGCGACAATAATAAATGTAGTTTGAATAAAAATATGATTGTCCGGTTCTTTTGTCTTCGACTGTACTCGATGCTTCTCGACGAAAGTCTGGACGGCGGGGTTCGCATAGCGTCGAGTAGGATAGCGTTGCGTGGCATCGGGCAGATGTGCACGGGGTAATACAATCTTACGGAAAATAGGACTTTGGATTTGCCACGGGTAGCATCGGGTAGCGTCGCATTGTGTTGCATCGGGTGAGTGTGTTCCCGGCTTTAACCGTCCTTTCGGATAAACCAGCCTACTGAGAAAAGAATAAAAAGACCACGACAGAATAATGTTGCTAAATAAATCCTTTTTTTAAACCTAGGCGGTTAAGAAAAATCGGTTGCTAGTTAAAGAAATCCAAATATCACAGTGGGTGATTCTTCAAATGCAGTGGGGTCTTACAAACTTCTACTTTTCGTCATCGCTAAATTAACGAAACCACGTGCCTTCAGTTATCTAAACCCGTCGTCCCTCCCTGTGTACTATAGTTCATAAAAATCGGCCTGGATGAGTTCACACACTTGTTCACTGGTTCGGATTAGAGTTTCTTTCCAAAGTAAAAAGGCATTTAAAGAGCTTAAACTTGACTATCAAAGCACTTCTTTTCCTGGACAATGCATCTAGTCATCGTCATCCTGGAAAACTCACAAGAAATACAGCTGACATAAAAATAATTTTTCTTTCCCTTAATGTGACAAGCTTAGTTCAGTAAATGGATCAAGGTGTGATTAAATTGTTAAAAGAGGCGTTACAGACGTAAATAACAACTACGCGGTTTAATAGCTACAGGCTAATCATGAAAAAATGAAGAAATTTTGCATAAATGTTCAAAAACAAAAGAAAATTACAGATTTTTCAAAAAATAACGTTACTGTCATTCAATTAATTACCGTTTTAAGTTGAGATAAAAAAATCAGTGTCACGAGCGGGATAATTATAATTATATTCACAAATAATAATAATAATAATAATAATTCCATTATATTTCGTGGTCCGATTGGCCAAATAACTTCTTTCAATTAATTAATCTTTATGTAAGGTATTGGTTGAAATGAAAAAGCTAGTGTCACAACCGGATTCAAACCCACGATCTTCGGCTTGATATGCCGCTGCTGTACCACTTGAGCTATCATGACCTCGATCCACTCGGACACTAACTTTCCATCTCAACCCAACCTTTTGAATTTTCCCTCCTTTTTGCCATTTTTCAAATGTCGTTTAATCGGATTGGATTCTCGGCGACAAATGAAATTGCCACGGAGAGCTTTAGTGATCCGCTTGACCAAATAATAGCATTCAATTAATTACGGTTTTAAGTTCAGATAAAAAAGTCAGTGTCACGAGCGGGATACGAACCCACGACCTTCGGTTTGATAGGCTACTACTCTACCACTTGAGCTAGCGTGACTTCGATCCCCTCGGGCACTAACTTCCCTTTAACTTAACTTTCTATCTGAACTTAAAACCGTAATTAATTGAGTGCTATTAATTGGTCAAGCGGATCACGAAAAATTGTGAATTTAATAGTTACTGTCATTGTTAATTTGTACATTGTATATACATACTACTTTGTATTTTCCTATATTTTCAAATGTATAACAAAATACACATATTACATACATTAAAGAGGGTTATTCTACATTTCTGTTAATTATTAATCTATTTATGTTTAGTGATCTAATTGACCAAATTACTTATTTCAATTAATTATTCATTTTATAGAAAATCATGTAAACCGAAAAAGTTAGTCACGAGTGATCCGAACTCACGATCTTCGGCTTGATACGCGGCTGCTCTAACCACTTGAGCTATCGTGACTGGTTCGAGTGGATCGAAGTCACGATAGCTCAAGTGGTAAGAACATCGACATATTGAGCCGAAGGTCGTGAGTTCGAATCCCGCTCGTGGCACTAACTTTTTCATCTCAACCAAGACCTTGCATAAAATAAATAATTAATTTTTGTTAATATTTCCAATTGAAATAACTACACCTCGGATTAACCGGTGTAAATTGGCCACGGTCCGAGTTCCGAGGTTGCCGATTAACAGCGTTTGTATTTTAACTATTTTAAAATTAAAAATGTATAGTGATAATGTATTTATATTTACACCTTCTTACACGATTTACTATAGACAAATAATTATTCAAATTCAATTGAATTCTACTGTTCTAAACACTTGCTACAAATATCACCATGATCCATAAGCCAACCTGGTGTACACATACCATTCAATGATTAATTTTTAACGAAGAAAGAAAAGAAGAAATTAGCATCGTTATTTTTTATTTTAATAGATCATACATAAACATGGATATATTTGGGTAGAATAAAATCGCTCGAGGCAAAAAATATTTAGCCTATTTAATAATATCCGCCTCTTCCGCATTTTGTCAGACTCGCGCCGGAGGGGAAGTTTATTGTACAAAAAAGCAATATGTATTCAAGAAGACGGGGTTCAGAAAATCGTGTTCTCCCCGCAGAAACAAACAATCTGGTAGAAAAGGGAATTCTTAGCTTTACTTTTAATTATCTCTTTTGTAAAGACTGTGTGAAAATACGAAAAACATATTCACATACTCTTCAAACATTTTGGATGGCATGCACGTGACGATGTGGTTTGCATAAATTTAAATATTAGTGTATGTTGTGTTGGAGTGAAAAGAAACATCGCTTTTATGTTTCAACGGCTTTTAACATACGTACATCGCAATTAACGTGCAGAATTCGTTAAAAATGGGACTATACAACGTTCAGTTCGACATTTGCGACTTAGCGCAGTTAGAGGGTAATATATTAATCATGTTTTAATCAATTACAACAAGGATAATTTAAAGATTTTTTTTTGTATTTTTATTATTATGTTACTACAGCGCTAGAGCCCTGCAAACAACTCTGTTAAGGTACGTCTACACTTGTGCACTTTCGTGTTCAACTTGCGCTTGAACTTATGCTTTAACTTGCCTCTAATGCATGTAGTTAACTGTCCACATCACACCAGTCAACTTGTCGCCTTCGGTCGGACGTACATTAATTAATTACAAAATTAAACAGTTACCGGGTTGTTAACTTACTTAAAGTTAGTAACTTTACTGGGTAGAAATAGTTGCATCGGGTGGCACATGGCTCGCGGGTATTAATGCAGCTTTTGTAGTCATCAAAGAATCAAAAGGAAGGCGGATTAAGTGACGGCGTGTATGAATGAAGAGTAATTGAAAAGTCGCAAATTTGAAATTATCAACTGGATAAATGTGCCCAGTTTAGAAATTTTACGCACATGACAACAATGAAGTTTTGCAAGCTTCTAGAGCTAGTAAAGTCACAAATTGAAAAGCGTAATACACATTTCAGAGGTGCTATCCCTGATTATATTAAATTATCGATAACTCTCATATATTTGGGAAGAAGTAATGAACTAGTCCTAGTATTTTTTGCGATGTTCTGATCATTTTCCCTAGTTTTATTTGGTGTTATTGAGCCCAAAAATCATCGATTTGTATCCAAACCAGGAGGAAGCGTAACATCCTCCGAACTCGAACACTCTTCTCCAACAACACTTTACTGTGTTCCTACGAAAAATAAGCCCTGAATCTTTTAACTTTGTTTTTCACTGCACCAAAGTCCATTTTGTACACCTTTTCCAAATCCTCCCATTCGTCATTCCGTTTCGTCTTATCTTTATAATGAGGGTGATTTGAGTCCCAAATTAAAGTACATTCTTAGTAACGTCCAATAAAAAGTAATGTTTCTTCTGTGGAAGACATAATGAAGCGTAACGTTTAACGTACGGAAATCCACTAGCTGTTGAACTAGGTTCATCATGGGTTGCGTTTGTGGAATTGCATTGTTCACCTAAATAAATGCATTAATTGCATTCTTCACCTTCATCTGAGGCATGCATTAGAGGTAAGCTACGCACTCCAAAAAGGCAGAATTGTAGACGTAGCTGTACGTATTTAGGCAGTTTTGACGATTGTCTGGAAGGGTTAGGGTTTAATATAGTTTGACTGTTGGGTTGCGATGAGTCCCGAGTTTTATGGAGGTGTCTGTATCTAGGACATGTGAGATTTGTTGGTCTGTGGGGAAAGTAAGGTTGAGTATGAACGCTTGGAGCTTGGTAATGGTTCGACTGATTTTGGACTGGAATGACTGGGTTCTTCTGGAATGACTGGATTATTTGGTAGTTGGAACGCTTGATTGAATATCACGGTTCATTTCCGTACGGCCAGACTGGTTGTGGTAGTAAATTAAGGGTTATTTTGCAACGTGTAAATGAGTCGAGTATAAGGGCCCCAAGTAAGTCTTTTGCCGATGGAAAGATCCTTATAGAGAATGATATTAGCTACTGGGAGAGAAAAAGAGTTGTAAATTAGAGAAGATGAAATACTTCTGAAGGCGAAGGTTATTTACTGTATTTACTGGGTTTCGTTCAGTCTTACTTTCCATTGTGATACCATGAACCATTGTTCCGAACGGAAGAAGTGTCTTGCAAGTTTCTGACGGCCAGTCTTGGGTCTGGATTTTCTGAAAGGAGTGTTATCAGTATTATCTGAATTTGTGAGGAGTCAGTACTCCGGTATTGAATGTATACTAAAAAGAGACTGGGACTAAGGATGATGCGTTGCGGAACACCCGATTCGGCATAGAGGATGGGGTAGAAGAGTGTCGCGGTTCGTACCTGAATGTACTTATTGAATACATAGGTTTCTACGATGAGATAATAAAAATAAATGCACAACGAGAAAAATAAAAGAAGAAGAAGAACCAGCGATAATAGACCCATTAAAGTGATGCTTAACGACCGGTTCAATGTAATCCATTTTTTTATTTTATTTATTACTATTTGTACAAAATCAATATATACATTTAGTTTCGTTGTTTGGCGTGAAGCTAAAAACTTTTACATGCGAGACAAGGCGAAAATGCCACTAACTTTAATAAAACTTAAGCGTCAAATAATCGCTTTACATCCAGAATACTCCTGACATGTAACGAAATGATTTGCTTTCTAAAAAATCATGAGTATTTAGTTAAATATAATCGATCCAGTCAGAAATTTTGGTATCGAAAAATCGCTCTGTTATAAATTATGTCAGTTCCGCAGAGAGCAAAGGGACATAAATTCTTGTCACATTGCCGAATTCCACGTTTTAATAATTCTGTACAAAAGTTAGACCCGACAAACTTGAAGACGGATCGATTTGGCGCATTCCTTTGGGCCCCTAACTCAAGGGAAAATCACAATGATAATTTGTTGCCGCAACTTACGTCCGCGAGGGGTCGATCCTTGGACAATCAAGTTTCCGATCAAGAACAAACTAAGTTCCTGTTCTGTTTTATCGGACGAGGCTTCATCCGACACGAGGAAACTTGTAAGGCTCGAGAAGATCGTGGCTGAATTAAAACAAGTCGAACGATTACGGCGTGGTGTGTAATATTTATGAGTGGTGGGGGTTTGTAAAAAAATCTCTTTTTTCTTTCAAAGAGATTTTTTCAAAGCGGTCATGGCATTAACACTAATGCTAGCCTTTCTGCCGAAGGACACTTACTATCAGAAACAAGCCAGTGCAGTGTAGTGTAAGGCATTAAAAAGTAACGATGTAAGGCCATCGTCGATTATGGCGTCATGGAGGATTCTGTGGTTGGGAATGTGTGGAGAGGCCTCGAGCAGTAGGGTTAAGATGGATCGAGAGGTTGATGTGAAACGTTGGGAATGGATCAGTTCGTTGATAAAAGGAATGTTGAGGTCATAATGGATGAATGAGGTGGAGTAAAACGGAGTTTTGACGATTTGTCTGGGGACATTTAATTAGAAGGATTGGATGTTAGCTCGCTTGGCAGAACCTTAGAGTTCCACTACGTACGTCGCAATTGTTCGCAGTAAGTCTTTTTTAAGATTGGTATAGTGTTGAAGGTTCAGACTTTTTTCGGTCCTAGAGGTTATGGTAGTTGTCCAAGTCTTCTGTTAAGTTGAGTGGGGCTTCCACGTCAGGTTGCTGCCTTGGTATAGTCCTAAGTATTTGATCTGAATAAAAGTCGATATCTCTTTGTTGTTGAAGGCAAAATGTTTTTCAAATTGAACGTAAAGTGAGTCCGGTTTTCTTCATTCGTATTGTTCGCCCACATTTGTACCGGTCTTCGATAAATTCAAGGTATTCTTGTATCTATTAGCTTTCGTGGTCCGATTGACCAAATAATATCTTTCAATTAATCTTTATGTAGGGTATAAGTCAGTGGCACGATCGGGATTCGAACCCACGATCTTCGGCTAAATACGCCGCTGCTCTACCACTTGAGCTATCGTGACCTCGATCCACTCGAAAAATGGCAGAAAGGAGGGAAAATTCAAAAGGTTGGGTTGAGATGGGAAGTTAGTGTCCGAGTGGATCGTGGTCACGATAGCTCAAGGGGTAGAGCAGCGGCGTATCTAGCCGAAGATCGTGGGTTCGAATCCCGCTCGTGCCATTGACTTTTTTATCTCAACCAATACCTTACATAAAGATTAATTAATTGAAAGTATTCTTGGATGTGGGATAGGATTGTAACTAGATGATAAAATTACTGCAAAATAAATCTGCTGTTGTTGAACGTAGAACCGAATAAAAACTTTATTCAAAACCGTTATTGTTTTTTTGTGGCAAAAATTCGTTTTAAAGAGATAGTGACTTTTTCGAACTTGAAAATTCGTTATTAATTTTTTCAAATACTAAATTGCAACCCATTTTTGGCGAATGAAACTCTTCCTTATGATCCTGGAATTCTCTTCCAGAGAGGTATAATGTGGCTCGGTTCTCTTTGGATAATTCTGCAGAGTGATCTGAAATGTTTTCCTATCTTCTTCATATTATGGGGGCTCGGCATCGGGAGAGTTGTATTTCTCGTGCCGTGGATTCAAATAGATTCCAACTCTACAAGGAGTTGAATAATTCCCCAATTCCTTGCAATGTTTTTTCTGCTCCAGCAAGTGATGCTCCGTTCTCTGTTTTTCGCTGGTGGTTTAAAATTCGAGGGGAGTTGTTGTTCCTGAACTTCAGGCCTTCGGTTGGGAGTACTCCTGCCACTGCAGTGTGCTCTCTATGAAACTCAGGTGATCGTGAGGATGCATTTCATTTTCTCGCTAGATGGCCGGTCCTTAACGAATTGAGGTATTTGTATGTGGGTAAGAGTTTTCTGACGAGGGAAGAGCTTATAGCCCTTCTGAACGGCTCGGATTGCCGGGGGTCTTGTTGATTTTGCTCGTAAAGCCTGGTTTTACAGATATGAATATATTGGAATGTAGAGAATTAATTTTCTGTTCGTCTTATTTTGTTTCCTTTTTTGCTCTCGCAGGTAATACATATAATTTCTACTTACTAGGCTTCTAAATGCGAATTCTGTTTGCCGGTGGGGGACCCTTTGTGTGTTGGAATCTTTGCTTTGGTTCTTTGAAATGTCATTTTTATTATTTTCAAAGTTTATCGCATTTCAATCTTGTAACTTGAAAATCCTGTAAATAATTGTAACATCTGAAGTTGATATTGTAAATTCTCCTTTTCTTATAATTACATTATTATGTATATGCTTGGCGTAATGCACTCCGATCTCTGGCTGACGGTCTTAATACCATGCCATAATAATACTGCGTTTTTTATTTTTAACTCTAAATTTCTTTCATTTTGTAAATAAAGTATATCTATCTATCATTCTAACTCCTACTTATGAGATTAAAAAATGTTTTATTTTTTTCAAGTTGTCTGGTTATATCTTGATTAACTTGTGACTCTACTTCCCACGGTGATTGGAGTCTCTCCTACGAATATTCAGGATCAAAGACAACCCTCCCGACTAAAACATCGGCTGTCGAATACATAAAAACTCATGCTATAATTTTTTGTGGATTACTCTTCTTTAAAGTTTTGTTCGATTATTTACTCATTTTAAGTCATTTTTACACGTTAAATCCTATTCCTTTGTCACTATCATGAAGCAGTAGTGCCCTGCTATTTTGATCAACTTATCGCACACATAACACCAAGATTGGCACTCGTGTCGGTGAATTATTTAGGGGAAGTGTTCCTGTAGGTATTATCTCATATTCAGATCCGTATATGTTCAATCATAGCCTGTGTTCCACATTACACTTTCACCCAAAACCTAAAGCTTCGTTAACAAAAGAAAACCACACTAGGAATATTCACTTCCCAGAAAAAACACAAACTTTAGTTTAGCCCATAGGTTTTAGGTCGAAAACTCCGGCGGTTTCTCCCCTGCGAGACGAAATATCGAATTTCTTTGTATCCCTCATTATCATTTCACCCGCTTTTTAATAGAGCCATTTGGTGCGATCCATTCAGAGTTTCCATCGGCGGTCGGGCGGAGTCATTTAGGGTCGGGAAATGCAATTAGCGTTAAAGAGGGAAGATGCTAATGAAGAGGATGACAAAAGAAAATCGTCGCCGGTTAACTGGCTAATAAACAGGGGATGGATAATGGGGTGGAAGGGGGAGATAAGGGTGGAGATGAAATGACGGGGAACTAAGGTGTCATCAGTCATACATCCGACAATACTCCCAATGAAAATGAATCCCTTCTTCACTCGTCAAATACAATTTTTTTCTTGTATTTATTAAACTAATACCCCTAAATCGTGCAACCACTTAAGAAAATAAATATTAATGTTACACAACTGGGGATGCTTTTTTCCATTTCGAGGTTAATTTAGAACTGAAACCTTCCCTGCTGAATTGGACCGTTTTAACAATACATCATGTTTTTGTTCTGAAACAGGGTTGGTGCAAGACTTTTGCTGCAAATATGGTATTAAAGTTATTGGAAATCATTCTTTAAAAAATATATTCACCCGAAACGAATGCCTATTAGTTATGTTGAAAAATATATACTTCGGTTGATACCATTGTAGCCAATAATCGTACTTAAGGTTGCCCGAACGTCCTTACTTCAACCTGTCCTTGTCAGTTAAATGTATGGTCTTAAAGAAGAAAGCAAAATTAGTTGCTATTGCCAAGCTTTTAACCTATTTTCAGGTCATCACCAGGGCCTATATTAATTTCACATTATGAAAAACATATTTATACAATTGATTTAAAAATCAATATAACTATATAAGGTGAGTCATTTTTGGCCGCACCATTGGAAAATCAACGCGGGTGCGTTTAAATCTGACTCGAGGCTTATTTCCTTTCATTAATACGTTAATAAAAGAAAGTGAGTCAATTTTCGGTGCACCATTGGAAAATCAACGTGGGTGCATTAAATCTGACTCAAGGCCAATTTCTTTTGATTTTAACATTAAAAAAAGGAAGTGAGTCAGTTTTCGGTGCACCATAGGAAAATCAACGTTGGTTCTTTAAATCTGACTCAAGGCCTATTTCTTTTGATTTTAACATTAAAAAAGGAAGTGAGTCAATTTTCGGTGCACCATAGGAAAATCAACGTTGGTGCGTTTAAATCTGTCTCAAGGCCAATTTCTTTTGATGTTATCATTAAAAAAAAGAAGTGAGTTAATTTTCGGTGCACCATAGGCAAATTAACGTTGGTGCTTTAAATCTGACTCAAGACCAATTTCTTTTGATTTTAACATTAAAAAAAGGAAGTTAGTCAATTTTCGGTGCACCATAGGAAAATCAACGTTGGTGCGTTTAAATCTGACTCAAGGCCTATTTCTTTTGATTTTAACATTAAAAACAAGGAAGTGAGTCGATTTTCGGTGCACCATAAGAAAATCAACGTTGGTGCGTCTAATTGTGACTCGGCACATTTTATTTTGTTAGTCTCGTACCAAAAAATAGGCGAGTCACTTTTCGACGCACTATTCGTTACAAA
This sequence comes from Cimex lectularius, assembly GCF_000648675.2. Taxonomy (NCBI): domain Eukaryota; kingdom Metazoa; phylum Arthropoda; class Insecta; order Hemiptera; family Cimicidae; genus Cimex; species Cimex lectularius. The sequence continues at coordinate 1,132,878 of NW_019392691.1, forward strand.
TTAATTTTAGTAGGTTGGAAGGAAAATAAACAAAACCAATATTATTAAAACATTATTCAAACACAATGTAAAAATTAAAAAAAAAAACAATTTTTCACAAATTAATTTGATTAAGGTTTAAGAGTATTTTTTTCTGGTAAAGTAAAAAAATTAAATAAATATAACAATCCCCTTTTTTCTGGTAAAGTAAAAAAAATTAAATAAATGTAACAATCTCCTTTGTTAGCAAATCAAAAATGTTCAAAATCATTATAATAATTGTTCGAACAGACCTCCATTTGCTGCAACACTGTAGCCTAGTCTATCGTAAAACGATGATCGGACGAAAAAAATACTCTTAAACCTTAATCAACATATAAGAGGAGTTAAGAAGAACGGTGGTAAATCATAGCAATAAAATTACCTCACACATTCCAGGCAAGCTTAAAATATCACCTTGACGTACAGAAAGGATGAAAATGAACGTACTTGAAAACCTAAAAATATGCATACTTAAAGCGGGGAACGCGGTGGCCGGGGTTCGGGTTCTGGGTGGCCACGCTAGCGGTTCTCGGTTCGAAATCGCCTTATATATTAGGCTTTTATTTTACAATAATTTGGTGAAAAAAGTACTGTAAAGTGCTTTGAACCCCCCCCCCCCCAAGTCCGCGACACTCGGCGGGGTAGTTATACGTAAAAGCCAAGTTTAAGTAAAAAAATGGCAGGAATCACTTTACTTCGCAAACACGAATAAACTCATGAATACACAAAAGAACAACTTACACGAGCTTAAAATTTATTCTTGAAAAGTATGAAAATATATATACTTGAAAACCTAAGAATATTAAAACACGAAGAAACTCACTAAATACACTCTTCAAAACATGAGCATCATTTATCATATTCATACATAAAACAAATTAAGAATAAATCATACGATTTCAATGACCAACCAGATAAAAATCAGATATAAACAATACAACAAAAATCATTTATCTCACCAAACTTTAAAATTTGCCAATTTTACATAAAAAATACTGGATATTTGTTAGGGCGTCCGATTTGTCACACTAGCACCTCTGGGTTCGAATCCCGGCGTAGTATTAAATTTTAATTGAGATCAAATTGGATAAGTTATTATATAAACTTATATAAAATACTATGCATGGTGTCCTTTTTATATGGCCCGGCTGAATTTCTCTTGAGCCAATGGCGTCTTCAAAAAAGAAAAAATACGTGTTTAATATATTTTTGTTCTAGTTTCAAATTCAAAGTAATTATTCTTTTTTATGTAAGGTTTTTGGTTGAGATGAAAAGTTAGTGTCGCGAGCGGGATTCGAACCCACGACTTTCGGCTCAATACGCCGCTGCTCTAACCAATTGAGTTATCGATCCCTTGGACACCAACTCTCCATCTTAACCTACGACCTTCGAATTTTCCGTCTTTTTACCATATTTTGGTATGTCCGAGTGGATCGGTGATCTTTACATCTTTTCGCAAGGCAGGCAATTCGAACATGAAATATGATAGCAAACCAAATGACTGTTTTTTTCTCGAACTTTTTGCCATAACTTGACCAATTTAAAATCCGATTGCTCCATTATTTTGAGCGTAAAGTATACTTTGCAATGATATATCAGGATGTGTACGGTGGTATTTGAAATTTTTAAGTTGAACGGGCCTGAGGTGCCTGTGTAATTTTTCTCCAAAAAAGGTAAAAATTTGAATCAAGACTAAAACCTATTAAACACGTATTTCTTGTTTTTTTGAAAAAGTCGATCAAAAAGTTGACAGTTCAAGAGAACTTCAGCTGGGCCAAATAAAAAGGATACCCTGTATACACTGTCATTTTTATATCATACAAAAGTATGTACAACAGAACTTTAATTATATAAACTTGTAGATTTGAAAAAACGGCAGAATCAAATCAGTCTAAAGTTCTGATAATAGTCAACGCCACTTCAGATGTAAAAAATCACAAAATACACACATAACTAAGTCTCCTTTGTTTTAGACATTGCGAAATTCCAAGAAAGGAAATTCCTTTCATAATTGTCTCTGGCCCATCCAATTACTGCAGAACCTTTCCCATCCAACCGTTTGGACGAACCCTCCTTGACATTTATTATAAATGTATTTATATACATGCTGAGATTTATAAAATGTTAAAACATTTATCGTATAATGTTTCTCTTGAGAAAGAGTTCGGTGAGTCCTTGCATCGAATATCGAGAAAATTCGCCTCTTCGCGAATTTCATGGATTCAAGTTAACAATCTCACAAGAGAAAAGCTGAAAATCAATAACAATTAGTGTTTTCGCAGTAGATTAGGTTGCTGGAATTAATTCAAGAAGACCGGGCTTGAATTAAGCCCAGGTGTGCTTGGTGATAAAGGGTGCTTGCTTTGCTTTCAGAAATCACACATACACACCCACACAAAGCACAAACGCACGCACGCAAGCACCTTCTCCAAACACACACGACATCAAAGACAAATTCCTCCTATAGCATAAGCTCGCAATACTAGATAAATATATAATTTAAGATAGAAACTTATAAAATTAATACCAATTTTTTATTTAATCATAAGCTACAATCTAATGAAAAATTATTAATAATTATTTATTTAGAAATCGTGAGATGCGGTCTGGTGTGATGTAGGTTTCAGAAAACATTTTCTTTATCGTGCCAACGTTTCGATCTTTATTGAGATCATCTTCAGGTCTCAAAGTGGTTGTCTTCTGTGTAATTGTGCCATTCTTGCGTGTCGTGTCGAGAGTGCCGAGGACAATGTTTGTAAATCCCAGGCCCTGAAGATGATCTCAATAAAGATCGAAACGTTAGCACGATAAAGAAAATGTTTTTCTGAAACTTACATCACACCGGACCGCATCTCACGATTTCTACATAAATATCGATTAACGGTCACTAATCACCACACATTATTAATAATAAGAATGAATAATGCGACGTCAACCTTCAAAATTATATTTTGATTGTTGTTCTTAACGCTTAAACCTGATCGAATTACAACACATAAAGACTGTCATTAGTCCCTACGTAAACCGGGTCAAGAATGGAAAGTGTCGTTCTTACCAGGTTACGAATAAGTCATACAAGGTTTTTTCCATGGGCACTTGCTGACAGGAAGATTAAGCGTTGAGCGTACTTTACAATTCAGAAAGCTAGAAGCTTGTAGGATGAGCTGCGGAGTTCCTGCTGACCTATAAGTGGCATTATGGCACGGCAGTGGGCACGGACCACTTTCAATCCTCAGGGAATCAGGGCTTAAGAGTTTTTAATGTAATGTGTTTATGTATTGTGCATTACGTGCTTGCGTGAATGCCAATTATTGTTGTTAATGAAGGTATTATCTCCACCCCGAGGAATATCGAGTACTCTAGGGCGAGAGGGTGTTGTCTGGAGTGTGAAAGTAATTTATTAGCGTGAATGGAGGGTTTAAACCTACCCCGAGGAATATCGAGTACTCTGTAGAAGTGAATGTGACCAAACTTGTCTTGTTAGGGGAGATGCTAGGGGCCACGGCATGTTTTTCGGGTAGTTGTCTGCGACCTTTTCACCAGGGCATTGCGGGGGTTACTCTTCGCGCTGTCCGGGTGTTTTAGCCACTTCAGGGAACATGAGGTTTCTTTCGAGAAGTTAACAAGTTCAGAAAACAGGAGACAAAATATGAGATAGTCGGTTATAAAGATATTTGAAAAACCCCAAAACAATTTTCCATTTGAAGGGCAGAAAGCCGGCGATAACCAATTGATGTTTACGCCCTTAAATGATATGTACTACTACCACTGAACCAAAAAACTTCAAAGAATATAGCCATGATTGTAAATATAGGTGAAATTATTGCAAAACTCGATGTATTTTCATCCAAATGAAATTTTCTTTTCAAAATCCTTTCCTATTTGCATTAATTCGAGGTTGATATCCTGTAGTGCCGTCCTTGGGTGGTAATCTTCCGTTGGCGTGACCGAGACAACTTTGGCAAGGGAGTATTTGCAAATATTTTTTACGACACAAGCTATTCAATAAAAACAGAAGAACGATTTAGATTTGGGATAGAAACGAATCTAGGTAAGTTTGTGGATGGGGAAAATCATCAAAAAGCGTGCTTATTTGCGTCCTTTTTTTTCTAAAGAGTTTTTTTACTCCTAAAATGTAGATACAATAGACAGACTTGGAATCATTTTACTAGCCAAATCTACATGTATAAACTATATAAATTAATGATTTTGAAGACGCTTAATGAGAGGAGTCATTGGCGAACAACACAAATTAAAACTTCTAGAAAAATGACCTGGTTCTTTTGTCAGATAGCCCAAAATTCATTACAACATAAAAAAACAAGAATAATAAGTAGATAATTTGTGTGTTAACTTTTCAAAACTAAAAATATTTATGTTTAATAATACGACCAAATGTGTCAGAAATGAGAAATGGTTTCTAAACAAAAGATTAATTGGAATTGTCACTCTCTATAAATATCTTTGTGTAACTGATTTGCGAGACGTATTTTAACTTCGTGCTAACGAAAACAAAGTAGTTAAATTATTGGGCAAAAACTAGAACTAGCATAATATATTGTGCAACACTAGAGATAGTAAATTTGTAACATATTAAACAAATAAATTATTGAATTTACTTGAATGAGTCACATAAATTTATATAAAGTTAGATAGGTAGAGAGATGAGATTCAGACAGAAAACTAAGAGGAAGGGATAGATAAGTAGATCGATAGAAAAAATAGATCAATAGATAAACCGATAGTTATATCGATAAATTGATAGAGAGAAAGAAAAATAGAGATGGAGAAACGGAAAGCAGGTAGACAAAGAGAAAGAGGTGAGTAGGTAGATAGATAAAGAAAAATACAAAGAGAAAGAGGGAGAACGAGAGACGGAAAGCAAACAGACAGACAGCCAGATTAATAGATAGATAGAAGATAGATTAGGTAGATGGATGAGTACAGAAAAAGTGGTAAAGAAAAAAAAATATATAGAGAGAGAGAGAGAGAAAGAGAGAGAGTGAGAGAGACGGGTCAAGCAAAATAGGGAGAGAAACGGAAAACAGACAAAAAGAAGGAGTTACAATTACAAAGAAGGTAGGTTGATAGATAGGGAGAGAGAAAAAAAGAGAGCGGGTCAAAGAGAGAAAAGAGATCAAGTCAAAGTGAGACGGACAGACAGAAACCCAAAACAGATGCACTAAGAGGAAGGGCTGGATGAATAGATAAATAGAGTTAAAGAAAAGTAGATACAGAGGGAGAATGAGTGGCATATGGAAATCAAATATATAGAAGAATAGATATGGATAGAGAAAAATAGAGCAGTACATAAATTATAGTTATATTGATAAATTGATAGATAGATGAATAGAGAGAAAGAGAGAGTGATAAAAAAAATAGGAAGATAACCAGAGTGAAAAGGAAAACAGACAGAAAATGAAAAGAGTTAGGTAAATAAATAGAAAGATCGGTAGATGGATAGATAGATGGATGGATAGAGATAAATAGATAGAATGTAGCGAATGAGGAAGAGAGAGGGAGGGAAACTGAGAAACTGTGAAAAACGAGAGAGAAACGAAAGAGAGATATGAAATACCAATTGAGCAGGTATAACGTAATTCAGAATATTTTATTTAATAACATAATCTAAATTCAAACACTAAAAAACGATTTATGTAACTTCACATGCAATATTACAGTAGTATAAACCTAATCAGACTCTGAAAATCAGGCAAAGGATGTTCGCTCGGTAAACAGCATATATCACATTTCTCCAGGGTGTATCAGTACGGGAAAATCTTTCAAGGAATTTAATACCGGTTGACATCCCCTGAAACTAGAATGTCACATGGCTGACAATGGTATGATTAATGAGATGCTCTCATAAGACCTTACTGATAAAAGGATAATTGGAGTAACATAAGCGGACAGCCCATTCATTCTACGTAAACCAAATGGAATTGTACAAATCCCCTGTTCAAGACATTTTGCCCGAAGATAAATCAAGTGATGATGTTGGTTTTTGTAATTGGTGGGCGGGAATTCCGCTGAAAGAAAGACATGTTTGCCGGAATTCAGTAAATACCGAGTTATACGACATAAAATTTAATGACGCTATATAATTTCTAAGTTCGATTTCATTATTAGAAGAATTTATACATGGCAAGCCTGGTATTAAATTTATCCAATTTTTAAATTGACAACTCTGGGCAATACGAAATTAAGAAGCAGTGAGAACAATTGGATACAGTAATGCGATCTCTGTCAATACATAAATAAATCTCGTATTTTTATCATGTCCGTTGGTTTGTATTATGGTGATGAGGAATAAGACCCCGAAGCACTAAATAAACAAACTATCTTTTTTTTTTTTTTTTTTAACGGCAGGTTTAATTGTGTGCATCAATACCCAATAGTATGTAATTGGTTGGAGTTTTATTCGTTTATTTGCTATGGAGTTTTCTTCCCCCAGGGGGTGAGCTATGGAGCTAAATGTTCCTGAAAGGAACCCGATGCGAAGAAGGCGTTCCGGTGATATCTCCTAACGTCAGTCGGGGATGACAGCTCTGAAAATAGAGAGACTTGACGTCTGCCATCATTGATATTTACCCGGCCACGTTACTCGCACGATAAGAATCACATTAGTTAAATAGACCGTTTCGTTATGATGAATTCTGCCTACAAGTCGATCACATGAAAAAAATTATGCAGTTCGGACATTTTGTGAAAATCCTAAAATCTTTTCATAGCTCCAATCAGTATCAATCGATTTTCTACCTGGCCGTTGAATGCGCCGGCCATACCAGTTGCTGTTTTTCGTAACAAGCCTGGAACAGAAAAACACTTGTGACGTATGCGAGAATACGGCTGGTTATCATTTATCGTTCTACATGTTTTTGTTATGGTAACACTGTACCCGTTGAACTGAAGTATTGGTTCATTATCTGAAGATCCCTGCTTCAGCCGTACTCCCAGAAATACTCAACAACCTTTTGAAGAGATTATTTGGAGATCGTGAGATGGGGGTCTGGTGTGACGTAGATTTTATAAAAACATTTTCTTTATCGTGCCAACGTTTCGATCTTTATTTGAGATCATCTTCATGACTGAAAGTGGTTGTTTTCTGTGTCTTCTTGTGGTTCTTCTCGTTTCACACCCATTTCTACACGAGAAGAACGATGGCATTCTCAACACGATACACAAGAATTACACATCTACACAGAAAACAAACACTTTGAGCCCTGAAGATGATCTCAAATAAAAATCGAAACGTTGGCACGATAAAGAAAATGTTTTTCTAAAACTTACGTCACACCAGCTCGCATCTCACGATCTCCAACTAATCATGGGCTAACGGTCACTAAACATCATACACTTTTGACGAGAAATACAGCTATGAAATTACGGCAAGACGTATCATTACGTACGTACATGGACTTCTTTCTAAAATCATAATATTCACTTCAGAAAGTTAATAGAATACATACTTCCTTGATCAAACTATTACGAAAAAAGACAACAAACTACAGTTGAACATAAAAAACTTGGATATATGGTCAAGGCTTCTACGGACTGACACAAACCACCGATATAGATGCTAAATTCACAAGATCAACGCCAACAAATAAGAACAGTAAGACTAGAAAAAATGTTCAAATATATAACGGCAAGGATGAGAATAGAAATCCTATGGGAAGCATCATACAAATTCGGTCGCACTGTTAATTTCGAGGGGCCCCTCCCGAAGAAAAAAGAATTTATCAGCGCCCTCTGTTTGATATATATATATANATATATGTGCCTTCTTCTTATAATTATTTATGTTTGTTATATTATGTATACTTCATATATTTATTTATTTTTGTAGCATACAATTTCCACCACGTTGCTCTTAAAGTTTGATGTTGATGCTCATCAGAGCATGTGATTACTTTCGTAATTAAGAGGTCCGATGTCACATAAACGCCACACTTACGACTGTCCGCAACGTCTCGACACAATATTACTATTCGATACTCCCAATATATATTACACAGGGCGGGCGACCAGGACCCGAGGGGTTAAAAGCCTGAGTAGGCCCGTACCCCATCCCTAAAAGGTCCGGGACCTGGTCGNTGGGAAAAGCTCCCGTCATCATCATACAACCTAGTCTTTGGAATGACCTTAGCTTGTTAATAGCCCCTTTGTTTTCTAGCCCATTCCACCAAACTAGGGCTGCAAATAGAAATCGATACTCCCAATTTGGTGAATTTATTTATTTCGTTTATAAAAAATCTATCCCCAAACTATAATCGTAGTGCCACGTTTGACGGAGACCAATGCAGGTTGGAAGACATTATTAATACTATCTGAGGCTGTGTCGTTTAATCAGACGTACAAGGTGCAGTCAAGCCATATCATTAGATATTGAACGGTTAAGAAAGAGATACAGTCAAAACACAAAATCAGAAACAATTTATGTTGAACAAAACCGGCATGTAACGAAATAATTCAAAAAGTCATCTTTTCGGAAAAAAAGAATGTGGTGAACCGATAAACAGCGGAGGAATGTCCGTATGGAATCGCCGAACGGTGGGGTCACCTTCCGATGATATATTAACCAATTTTTTTCGCCGTTTATAATTTTTCTTTTTAATTTAATATTTCACACTCCGCTACATATATTTAATAGTCTTCTCCTCAAGGAATTAGTTTTATTTATTGTCGTCATAATTGTAAATCCCTTGTACGCTACGCACGCAATGCTTGGCAATACCGGTATCAATTGATTCAACAGTTCGCCTACGCATGCAATTCCAAACCCATTCATTCTCACATAATTCTCAAATACATTCACTCCTGTTTGTACAGCTTTCTTCAATTAGTGTAATGAAGAGAACACCCTTTACACATAAACCTAAACTAATTGATATTCGATGGAGTACTCGTTATTCCGCCATTGACACGTTCACGCTAATAAATGGTAAAAGTAGTAAAAAAATGTTAAATCCTGTTTATATTCTCTTAAATGTGATAATTGTGTCTTTACTATAGGATAGTTAGTAATAATTAGTATTTTTCATTTTATTTGCGTTCTTCACTTTTATTTCTCATTCTTAAAAACGGACGGATTGTTAACAGAATTTTGTATAAAGGGTAAATAAATTAAAGCATATTAAAAAAAATGCATCGTAAAAAATTCGCCCTCGTCAGTGCTTATTCGTGTAAAATAAAATGAACTTTTTAAGCTATAATACACTGACAAGCAAAAAATTCCACCCACTTGTAATATATCTTGATATCTATATATTTTTATATATTAATGAAAGTTTCACTTTTTTTTAATATTATTTATTTAATAATTGAGTATTTGTATAAAAAAGAAAAAAATATAATATCCTAAGGAAAATGAAAAATAAAAAAAGATTAAAAAGATCGATTTTTAATTAACATTTCAATATCGCGTAATTCCTCCTCTTGCCTTAATTACATCTGGAAGTTAGCCTATTCTTCACGAAGAGTCTTTTCAAGATCGTGGGGTGTATCGGGAAGTGATGGATGTGCTCTTATGCGACTTTTGAGGTTATCCGATAAATGTTCGTTGGGAGAATGGGCTGGCCAGGCTAAGACCGTGATGTCATGCTGTTGAAGGTTCGTTTGTACTATGTGGACGGGCATTATCGTGCATTAGAATAGTCGCTGATTTAATCGAGGATAGGCAATGCATGATGTTCCAAATTTCATCCTATAGTCCGACTCTCCATTGAAATTCCCGCCCACACCATCTATGAGCTACATTGAAAAGGTTGGCTCTGGGAAAAATTACAATCTTCGTACCTTTCATTTCGCCATCTCCACACTTTTTCACGCCCATTTGGGGATCATAGAGCAAACCTACACTCAAAAGTTCAGCAGACCAATCGGCCAAAGACCAATGGCTGTGTTCTCGAGCAGATGCAAGCCATGGGTTCTGGTCAATTTTGGTCCTTTTACGGGGCGAAAAGCCAGTCCACTGATTTAATCTTCTTTGAGCAGTGCGTTCAAGAATGTGGACATTTCAAACTTTCTGGTGCTGATGAATCGCTTGAACGACAGTAAGGTCGCAAAATTCTCAAAGTCAAAAAACGGTCATCCTTTGGTTCTGTCACCCCAGGCCGTCCATAACCGGCTCTTCTATGACAGGACCCCCAATTTCTCGAAAACGTCTAACGATGTCTCGCAGTGTTTCATAGGGAACTCCTATGGCAATAGCTGCATACCTGATGGAACCTCCATCATCAATAATTGACACAGCACGCGCAACAACCACATCACTAAGTAGGATATTTAAGTTTAAAAGATGAAATTGAAAAAACAAAGATGCAAACTAAACAGGTAACTAATTTCTTCAGAATTCAAATAAGACTGAATAAACATTTCAAATTCCGTAAAAAGGAAACATTGAAAAATCTTTTATCCTTGTTTTGGATTAAGTATGTTTAACTCTAATTGATATTCCCTATTTAAAACTAAGCATAAACTAATATTTATTGGTATAACGTTAAGACAAATTAAGAGTAGGATTTTCTTTTATGGAGAAAATGAAAAAAAAATCAATTTGGTGCAATTTTTTGCCTGCCAGTGTTAACTCCCGACGGACGGATTGTTATCTGATTTTTGTATAAAGGATAAATAAATTGAAGTATATTACAAAAAATGTACTGTAAAAATTTCGTTTTGTCAGGTGCTTAATCCTGAAAAATAAAAGGAATTTTTTGAGTTATAATAGTGTATTATGTATGTTTGAGTCAAAAGTCAGAGGACCATGCCTACTTTGACCACAATATAGGAATGCAATGTTAGTTTATTTATACTCTATACTAGTTATTCTATACTACAAATCGTATGTTCCGGTCGCGCTGTTAAATTCGAGGGGCTCCTCCCGAAGAAAAAGAATTTACCAGCGCCTTCTGAATTCGATTAATCGAATGCCAACCGGTCACCTGTTGTTTTCAGTAAGTAAAAACGTGCATGGCCGCCCGGCTGGCGGAACCGCGATCGCGTCCTGCGTCCCTCTTATAATCTTCTGGCTTTTTCTTCTATTTTCCTATTTTCGCCTCTTCCTTTTTACCCGGTTTACCCTCTTTTATTCCGACAAACGCGCGAGTGCCTGCCCTGGAACCCGAAACAGAAGAATCTCTTTGTGGAATCGCCAAACGGTGAGTTAACCTCCTTTCATTCTTCAACCCTTTTTTCCGTCGCTTATAATTCTCGCCTATCATTTTAATTTAATATTAAAATTACATAAATTAATAATACTCTTGTCAAGGATTTAGTTTTATTTAAAATCGGCATAGTTGTAAATCCCTTGTATGCTACGCACGCAATGCTTGGCAATACCGGTATCAATTGATCCAACACTTCAGTTGGTGATAACATTTCAAAGAAAGAGAGAAAAAATTTATATTTCATTACTCCTCTGGCTTAGGATTTTTACGTTCTGTTTATATTTACTTAAATGTTATAATTGTTTCTTTTCTCACATGTAACTATTCATTAGGATAGGTAGTATTAATTAGTATTTTTCATTTTATTTACGTTCTTCACTTTTAATTCTCATTCTTAAAAACGGACGAATAGTTAACTGAATTTTGTATAAAGGGTAAATAAAGTAAAGTATATTAAAAAAATGTATTGTAAAAAATTCGCCCTCGTCAGGTGCTTATTCGTGTAAAATGTAATGAACTTTTTAAGCTATAACAGTATTTTTTTTGAGTCTACGATCTGAGGATCTTGCCTAATAACGTTTTGTATTTTGGCCATAATATTGGAATACAATGTTAGTTTATTTGAAAATAGACTACTATTTTGTTCTATTCTACAAATCGTATGTTCGGTCGCGCTTTTTAATTCGAGGGGCCCCTCCTGAAGAAAAAGAATGTTCCAGCGCCTTCTGAATTCGATTAATCGAATGCCGACCGGTCACCTGTTGTTTTCAGTTAGTAAAACCGCGCATGGCCGCCCGGCTGGCCGAACCGCTTTCGCGTCCTGCGTCCCTCTTATAATTTGCTGACTTTTCCTTCCATTTTCCTCTTTTCGCTTCTTCCTTTTTACCCGGTTCACCCTCCTTTATGCCGTCTACCACGCGAGTGCCAGCCCTGGAACCCGAACAGAAAAATCTCTGTGTGGAATCGCCGAAATGTGAGTTAACCTTATTTCTGTTCATTCTTAACCCCTTTTTTTCACAACTTATAATTCGCAAAAATATGTTTCCTCTTAAGGACTGAGAGGTCTAATTTGCCGTTTACATTTCTCTGGAGCGTTGTTTTTTAGCCGAGTAAATCCCATCGAAAACAATAAACGGATTAAGAACGCCCTACTTCCATTTGCCAACTTTTTCCCGTTTTATCGTCAAGTATCTCTTTCCTTTAAATCCTAAGAAGAGAGGAAGAAGTCTCTCCTCGCCCCTGCTGCCTTCCGCTTCTAGAAATGTAAATGTTTTTCGTTTTTAACTTTTCCTTCGATTGTTCGCCTCGCGTTTCTTCTGTTGGTATTTGGAACATTGCCGGCTTGAATAAATCAAATTGGTTGAACATTTGAGCATTGAGTCAGAATATGGACAATTTGAATCAAGTTTGTCAATTAAAAATAAACTACCCAAAACCTTTTTGTTCAGTGTTTGATTCTCATATAAAATCAGCGTAACCTCTAAAACGCAGCTAAAAAGTAGTAAATAACTTAAAGAAATAAAAGTTAATAAAAAAACCTGAACCTTTTCTTCAAATTATCAATTGTTAACAAACATTAGAATTTCTAAGTTTACAGCTTACACTGAGGAATTCATGTAATCTTAGTATTGTGTTATTCTGCTATTCAGATATGCACGAGATATGTGAAAAATCTTTCAAAATTTATCTGCCAGTTGGTTAACTAGTCACATTTGTTCTTGAAGGTTACCAGGTGAACAACATGTAGTTTGGTCTGCCTATCCTCCTAACTTCGCCTTCTTTGTGGACCGTAAAATTTAGGCCAAAATACCACCAAGTATAGTTTTAATGTAGTAGTATTATGAAGAAAATAAGTCAAGATATTAGTTTTAGTACGAAAAAACTCATAGAATAACATTTTCCAATAATAAGAAACAGGTGGTTCTTTAAAGACTTTAATAGGCAAGAAAAATGTCAAATCATCAGCAAAGAGAACAAGAATTGAGTATTTTAAAATAGAAGGAAGCTCGTTGATGAGTATATTAAATAAGAGTGAGAAAATGTAAGCCTCTTGGGGAACACGAAAAGAAATATTTGTTATTTGAAACTGGTAATATCGCACACCGACAAGAAAAGTGACACAACTCAACAAAAGAAAATTTTACAGGACAGCCAAATGGTTGTTTACTTATTTTGACTTATGCATTAAGTATACGCCATTGTTGGCTATAAGAACTGTCATGATACATCAATTTTGACTTTCTTTTGTCCACAACTTAATCGAAAACACAAAACTTTAAACATCCAGCTGTACTACCCCTAAAAAACTACCCCTTTTTGAGTTGTGACACTTGCATACATTGGCTCTCAGTAATTTAAGTTAGTTTGTTTGATCTAACGAAATGGTTGTCAATGAAGGAGTATAGAGGTATTAATTATTTTGTGATAGTAACATACAATAACATACAAACCTAAAAAACGAGCATAAATATCTATGTAGTAAGTTTTACTAACTTTATTTTTGACTCAAATGTGCTTTCCTCTTGGATTCACTGCTAATTAGTTATGGACTGCTGATAGTACTGGATAGTACTAATTTACCCTAGAAGGAAATAGTTTGTTTACTAATATTTTCTTGTGAATTTAACTTGTACAGTTATGTAGGTCGTTTAAATCTTTCAAGTATTTATCCAATCATGGATACTGTTGATTGCATTCGAAGTTCGAGTATGCCTTTTCGTACCGGTACGGAAGCTCTGCCTGCCACTGAAATGTTGTTATGGTTATGTTTTCCATCTGTGGTAAGTAAGTTGTGACAGTACTTAAGGTACAGTCAGCTTTGATTTTGAACCAGAATATCCCTCTTGTCTAATTTGGAACAATCTTTTCGAATGTTAAGAGACCAAAGTTCAATTTATTATTTTAGGATTATTGTTTTTAACTTATGTGCTAAAATCTTGCGATATTCAAGAATAAATAGTAAGTAATATCAATGATTCTCTGTATAATACTTGACTCTAAATCTAACTTGGTATAATGTTTTTGAAATAGATTTGTGATTATTGGAAGCAATGAGATTGGCGGTAAGATGAAACTTTGTGTGATGATTTAACTGGTTTTGCTAGCATAGTGATATCAGCCAATTTCTGTATATTAGGGATAAAAGAAATAAAAGTTTCAATTTAAAATGTTCTTAGTTGGGAAGCTTTTCCAAAAATTTATTTTATTTAAATAACAAAAGTGACGTGTGACGTTAAGTGCGGTTTTTCCTGTTTTCCAATAGGAATTGCTTGTCATAGAAATGCCAAATCTTTTGACCAAGCTAAAATAACATGAATGACTTACTAAAAGCATTTCAGACAGGGAAAAAACTAGAGTTTGAAAAACCATTGAAAATAATTATTGAAATGAGAGCCGATTGGAGCTATAAAACAAAAAATTTAAACCTAGTGCTCTTCTATGGTATACGGAATTTTACAAGATATGTTATAGAACTCATATAAGCATAAAGCGGACTAACTTTGAACCCTTGGCCCCACCACAACCATCTTTCAAGGAGAATTGATAAAGTAGATAATAATATAATATAATTAAAAAAATAGAATAGAAGAAAATAGAAAGCTGTGCACATTAAAAAACCTACTTAAATACACATCAATACTCGTTCTTTCTTAGAGGCAGCTCAAAAGGCTCTCCAAACCTACGAGATTACCTCAAAATTTGTCTGATGCTTATTACCTTAAAAAATGGAGTTTTCAAATATCCTAACGTTACAACGGTTATAAGGGAATTACAGGTAATGAGGCAGCGCAATATTCCTAAAAAGAATTCTTTCTTTATCAACAAAAAAAGAAAAAAAACCAATCGCTTCCAGGAAATCCATTACCAGAGATCTTCACAAAAGACGAAAGTTTTAGTACCAAAAAACAAATCTGTACACTTACAAAGGGAAATAATTGGTTTTTTGAATTTCTTATTTCATTCACGGTCTGTTTTAATGCTACAATAAGTAGGAAAGCAAGTTATTATATAACCTGTTTACTGTGATTCCATAACTTTAATGTTAATAATTGTATTGATTAAAATGTCTAATAATAATGACAGTTTTGTGTTAAACCAGTCAAATCAGTTTATGCGGGTAGATGGAAGAAATTTTATAACTCCAGTTATGCGGTATGATATGTTGATGTCTGATTGAAAGGACTGGATGTATTACTGTAAATGGGGGGGATCTGATTAAAACACGGGATATGATAAAGAGAGGTAGATTGTGTTAAAAGACAAACATAAAATTTATTCTAATTTCATGAAATAGATGTTTGTACTGGTGTAATAGAAAGGATCAACACGAGTTTAGCACATATTGCGTAACTTTTGAGCCAGGTGGAATTGTCGGTATCATTGTAATTATATTTAAGAAATTGTGCCCTAAATTGATTTATAATTACTAAATTTAATTTTTAATGTTTATTATTATGTATGGGCATGAATAAATTTAGCCGTTATCGATAGTTCTTACAAGCTCGTGGTGGTAACGATTAATAGGCACTTTGTTTTTATAACACGACGATCTTTTAAGCACATCAACTCCACTTAGAAATTTGATGCACTTCAGTCTCATTTTGTATCACCTGGAACCTTTAAAAGGAAATCCGATCCTCACTACTATCAATTATGCGGGATATGGGCGTTGTTGTGGCGAGGTGTACGCCCTCGGGGTGTTACCCCAACGCGGAAAGGCAATGGGAAATATTTGCAGAAGCGTAGCTCCGCCACCAATCGCAGTGCCATTTTGCAGTTTAGAACAAAAGAGAGAAGTTCCGTTAATTACCCACTTTTTGTTCCCGCCTTTATTGAAATATCAAAAGCGGAGACAAAGGGAGGTCGGCCGATCTTCAATTATTACTCCCGTTCCTTTGGACAAGTATTTCAGAGGAGCTGGAATGTTAGTTTCGGCCGCCTCTGCTGGAAATTTATCATTTTCGCCTGACGAAACCCTTTTTCGAAAACTGCATCGTCTAGCGCTAACTTCAGCTTTGTTCTCATCCCTGAATAACGATTTATTCAAATGCTAAATATGTTTTAACCATATTCAAAACTTTTTAAGGAAGTCTTAAGCCCTCATTAAAATGCTGTAAAGCGTTAAAGACTCGACTGATTTAAAATTCTGCAAAAATATTCTAATACCAATATCAGGCTAATTTGGGGATGTGATACGATGTATTGATATGTTAATTGCCTATATTAAAACATGAAACGTTGTATTTAGATGATGGCATTTTCTGTTTAACCGTGGTACCATTCTGTGATCAAAATATGTTGCATTTGGTCTATATATTGGCAGAACATGGTAGATGTGATTACCATTTTCCTCGGTGGAAAAGATAAATAAATTACTGCTGACCTTGTAGATGATTGAAAATTCACCATTGGCACGAGATATAATGATACATTTTTCGTCCTATATTAAATATGCTTTAACGTGGTAATATTGTTTTTGCTCCTCGCCCCAACACGGCACTATCAACAGCATGGCACCCGGAAAGGATTCCAGACTACGCGGCTAGGTACTTAATAAAGTGGTCAAGGGGCGATAAGGTTTCGAGGTCATCTTCGTTTGGCTGGTTCTTGAGGTGGGAAGTGCAGATAAGGCTTGGGTAGTAGGGTAATCGATCGAGAACTGGATCAAGTTTATTTCATAAGGAATGTTGAGGTTATTGTGGATAGTGACGTTAGTGATATAGTAAGGAACTTTAAAAACTTAAGTGGAGGACAAAAGTGAATAAGTGAGAATGCACCCAGTACACGTTTACAATGAAGAAAAATAGTTTTGCCTTCCAATGTAAATCACAAGGAGCTACCGACTTGCATTCAAGCTAGATACTTGTTGTTAGACAGTGGATTGACGTGGAATCCCCATATAAGACTTTACAGACAGTTTCACAGAAGTCTTGAACATGTACGAAAATTTTGCCTCTGTATGAACCGTCAAAACTAAACTAACACTATAAGTTAAGAGATTATTTCGATATACGATATGGAACTGGACTTCTCCCAAGCGATTACCCAATATTTGACGTATTAAAGTCTTCAGACAAACTAACAAACAATAAAATCACACAAAACCACATTTACAATTGGGGGGAGCCTAAAAGCGTCTGGCAGACCATACTAGAGAAGGCCAAGAAATGTTCGGTTAGGACCAAATTAAAAGTTCATCATACTGCAATCCAAGTGGATAAATCTCACAATATAAGCGGAAAATCACAAACCTCTTGGCGTTCCGTACTTGTGAGACTCGCGTAAAGAACGTTTTAACTTTTCTGATTAATCTTTGAAGTGTCTGAAAACTGTTGTTCTATTAGGTAAAACATGTGCCGCAAGTTTTCTGACGGTTTGATAACATTTTTCTTCAGCTTCTTTCTTACGAAGTACGTTATCGTACTCTTCGTTATCTTTATCGATGCTGAAGGTCTTCCTGGTGGTTGGTTTTTACATCACCTTTACATTTCACTTCACCTAACCATGATTATTATACCATTTATTTTAATGATAGATTTCGAACTTATCTTAAAAAGGGATCTTTTTATTTGTTAGATAATTTATCTAAAACGCTCATCAAAAAAAGAGTTGGATTGTTGTGAAGAAAAAAGATTATTGACTTACTCCACCTTGACATATAATTCCAGTTGGATCTTTCCTGTCTTATTGCCACAAATAACGTAAGACAGTATTGATTGTCTTTACCTTAAGAACGGACATAAATTAAGTAAAGCCCGGTATTTAAATCTTGAAACTCTTTTATTGTATAAAAAACAATCGCCATCGTCATCATTTAAATTCTTGTTTGTTCAATAAACTACGCGAAACATTTTAAATCATTGTTTATGAACGCATGTTAAGAGTTTTAATCCTACAGGTATCGACTCATCGTTTTGTATTGTCTTGACTTTAATTATATTAGCCAAGATAAAGATATTATCTCCGGTTAAATGCCAACTTATAAAAGCCCGCTGGAAACTTAGTTAAACCAATAAAATACTTGGCAACAAACTCGTAACTTAGAAAGACTAAATAATCCTATCTTTTTAGCTTGTGTGTGTGTGCACGGGAAAGAGCGTATGTACATTCTTCTTAAATAGGAACTTCGATTCACGTTTGAATAACACGAATTTCAAGAAAAAAGGTAAATAATATCTTCTGTTTGTGGGACGTGAACGTATACTTTGGTCATTTTCTGTCATTTTATCCCTGCATTCTCGTTTGGTCAGTCAAATGATTTCTCCATTTTCATCGTTGGTTTAGCACATTATTTTAATTAGGGGCCTACTATTTCCAGGAAAAATACAGATACATACAAATAAATATAATGAAAGATCAAAAAACAGAGACCTTCATCACCTCGTTGTTGACGGGATAATGCAACCTAGAATTTCATCATTTAGCAATATTTGGTAACATTTTCTCTGCGCTAATTACAATTAATAATTATTTAAAACAACAGAACACCTTGGAGATGGTATGAAGTAAACACATAAATTAAAATTCCTTATATAAAACAAAAACAAATAGATATAATGTAATTTGATTTCTAGAAGACCATACGAAAATGAAATTGAACTGACGGAAGTGCGCTGGCCAGGTTCCAGCAAGTTGCCATAAGTATCTTTACTCGGACCAATTCACCCGGTTTTTCTCACCCTCATGTCTCTGCTTCCTCTTATGATGAGATTTTGTCATTTCAAGCATAAATTAAGCTTAGATCGCTTAGGACATTGTAGAAATTTGAGCACTTAATATTACCGTGGGTGATTCCCCTTTCTTTGCTAATGAAAGAGAATCGCCAATTTTGTAACAGGATCGTCGGGAGCCCCCAGTTAATTGTTCAAAATTAAAACAACAAAATAGATGTAAGACTTTGAACTCTTGAACTCGGGTTTATTCAAAAATAAAAAGAATTAACAAAATGGTTTGGCACTTACAAGCTCTATTGAACCAAATAGAAAACAATAAAGGAATCTTACACTAAGAACAATTCAAAGACAAAACGGAATCAATACACATTTAAGGCAATCGTGTCACCGCGTTAATTAATCAAAAATCGCTGACAGGTAAGACTTCTTCATAGTTCAGCTCAAGAAGAAGGAAAAAATGTTCTCCTCGTACTGAGTCCGAGTTTTCTCTTGAGCAGGTCTGAGTGCATGCGAAGGAATCCAAAATTAATAACTTATAATATTAAGCCTTTTTGAAAGGGGAGAATTTCAAAATTTGGATTTTTGTTGCTAACTGACTCACTGATCATCAAAATTATAAGGTATTTACCAAACAACTAGAAACTTGAAATTCGGTATAACAGTAGGCCTTATATTGTAGAAAAAATTAAACATCTGAAAATTGAATTTTCTAAAATTACTGCCACTTTGAAGGAGAGGGGTTGTCTCACATCAAAATTGTAAGGTACTTCCCGTGTAGGTAGAAACTTGAAATTTGTTACATAGTTTAATCTTACAATTTGTTGAAGTCGAGCAGAGCGGTCATGAATGAAGTAGGCTTTATATTGTAAAAACGTTATGAATTGAAATTGCAGTTTACTCTTCTTACAAGAGAAAATCTACGACATGCATAATCATTCCTATGCCTCGATAGACGACTTCTACGATGCTGAAGCGAACGTAGTTGATATCATTACACTGACAGGTTAATTTCTTGCAGGAAATCTTGAACTTGGCCCTTTTTAACGGTTAGGCTTTTGTTGGGATTTCATACTTTTATGAGCTACACCGTTCTTTTATTTATTACACATTTTGTCTTCTCTATTGAGTTCTTTACCTTTTCTTCCTCTCCTGTGTATGCACACATGGTCTAACTTGTCTGCACCGACTGCAGCGCGGCGAATGTCTACATGGGATTCTATGAACAGATTTCAACTGCATATGGATACCAAGCAAAGAGTATTCCGAAGGACATGGCCAACAATGAAAAGAAACTTGCATCGGCTATCAATCAGAGAACTTTTTTGTTGAAATGCAAACAACAGAAGGCCCTGAAGATGATCTCAATAAAGATCGAAACATTGGCACGATAAAGAAATTTTTTTCTAAAACCTACGTCACACCAGACCGCATCTCATGATCTCCAAATAATCGTTAATTTTTAATTTGATAGGAACTGTCCGATCGAACGTCTGACGAGTTTATTTATGTATTTATTTATTTANCTTCTTATGCCTCAACTAAACAACTGTTGCCTTCCGATTCACCTAATTCACCTAAAAGGGGATTCGTTATCTTGTTTGTTGTTACCCTCCCACACGTGATAAATTAAAATAAATAGATATAATATTTACACATTTTCATAATTCACATTCATACTAATTTACTAACCTATACTACAACTAAATTGGAGGTCGGATGATTATCGTGATCTTGCGGCCTCCTGTCTTTCACACTAATAAATACGTTCAAACTGTATTTACAAGTCCCACTCACACACTAACCTATCCTAATCTAAATTGTTTGACGGGCCTGTGGAGTACTCGATATTCCTCGACAACCACGTCCTTTCACGCATCACCTCTCACGCTAATAAATACATTCATTCTGGACAAACCACTACACTTCGGTACCAACGTATAGTACCAACGAAATGCCAATGACTCGTCCCTCACATCATACTACAAATATATAACATATCTATACTAATTTGGTGGGCCTGTGGGTATTTCTTTTGTTATTACGTCCTTTGATTAAAATTCAAATTTGAACTATTTATGTCACTCTTTTTCATAAATAAAACTTTAAATACAAATATTCATATTTGAGGTTAGGGTGTGCTCTCTAATTGGCACCATAGTGGTTCGGAGTTCCAATCCCGGCACAGCCCATGGAATTTTAGATAAAATTAATTTGAAAATACTATTGTAAAATAATCACCCACTAAGTAATAAAACATACACAGGAATACTCGTTATATGTTCGCGCATTGGGCGTGTCTATCCGAACCTAAGTAATGTAGTATTTTAATTTTCTATTGATTGATGAAATAAAGAAATAATAATTTTTCGTGTCTAATAGGATCCATTCGTTGTACGCTATCCTGGCTCTTTTTCCAAATGCCAAGAGGCTCATCCCTTTCACGTAATTAAGCTGGATATCCAAGAAACACGCTCAGAAATATTTGACCGACAGGTTTACCATTGACATTCCAATTGTCCTTTTTCCTTGTTGTTCTTTCTGGGTTTCTTTAATGTTTTGTACTCAATATTGAAGCTTAATAAATAATAAGAACATTTTTCGCTGAAGTTGTTAGAGTATTTGTTAGATTGAATAACCAAAAAAGTATGAAATGTTTAATTTTGAATCAAATTTAACAATGTTATCAATGAATGTTTTTTAGCGGCCGGTTGTTCAATAATTTGTTAAAGAAGTGAGGAGGGGTTGGTATGACGTATTTCAGATAAACACATTTTTTATTAAATTTTATCAATAAATGTATTGATCAGAGGATCATAAAATGAAAATGTCCATACTGTTTCATTTCAGTCGCTCGCTTTTTTTCGCAAATAAACTATTTCCTTTGTAATTTTATTTTTTTAGCAGGTATGTTTCAATTGATTCGTCCATCATAAAACGGTATGGGTTCTTTTATAATAAATTAATTATATGACCTATTTAATGGCAATGATTAAGACAGATGTATAAATTTATCAAGATTCCGTTCATTAGCGTGCTTTGATACAAATCTGAAAATGTTTAAAGAAGAATTAAATCCGTAATCCCGAGGAAGACGAATGAACGTCAGTTCTGCATTATGCCAGGGATTAGTCTTAATGAGGATTACGTAGGAAGCTCTTTCTGGCAAACCCATTCAAAATTAAGACCGAATTTCAGTTGTTTTCGACTTATCCGCACGGTGTACTTTAATCCGGAAGCCCCACTATGTCGAAACAAGGAAATTGTTAAATATCAACTTCTTCTGCGCCACTCTCGAGTCAATTTCTATATGAAAAATTATTGTAGGCGTCTTTGGTCTTATCCTGCCAGGTCGTCAGTCATCTTCCCAAAAGCCATACGCAGCCATCAATTCCTTCCCTGATGTTTTTTTATTTTATTTTCCTGTTTTTCTTTGCCCTGGTAGATACCATTTAAAATGGCTGACGTTGCTTTCGCATCCTTTTTTTATGTGGCCATACCACGATAATATCCGCTGCTTAATCCTTTAATCAACATTTACTCTTTCGACCTCATTTCTTTTCATATTTGCTTATTTTAGAGCTTCTACTAACGCTTGTTAAATTTCAGCTTCAGGCAATCTTCAGTGAGGGTTTTGAAGAGTAAGTCAGCGTGAGTAGGCGGCCCCAGTAAAGTAATCGAACGTTGATCAGTTCAACATCGTTAAATTGTTTAAATAAATAAGCTGTTTCTTTAAAATAAATGACAAGCTTTTGCCTATTTTCACCATTCAGTTACTATAAGAAAAGTTGAGTAGGTTGGTTGAATTTTGGGCATCTATGATAGAGGGAAGAAGTTTTCATTTTCTTTTAAATGACTTAATATTACCTAACCAAGTTATTGTATTATAGAAAACTAGTCTGCCAAAGATATAATCTCGATCGTCTTCATAAAACAATCGTCGCGATATTTCCCGATGACGCAGCTGCCTTGTCAGTCGAAAAATGTATCCATGCATCCACGTACCGACTATATATGGCATTCAACAGCAAGCTCGAAAGGATAGATACTTGGAAGGACAAAATAAATTACCAAAAATCCGTGCCACTAGCCTTTAATGGTAAAGTCCCTTCCCAAAATTAGTAAAATATTAGGCATGACAATAGATAAAATAAAGTGAAAAGCACAAATCGAAAAGAAAAGAACTTTTCAAATACCCTCTACTCGTTTGCTGGAAAGAATTTCTCGGCTATCGGTAAAAATAAAATAATGATTTACAAAACCCATATTGGTGTGCCCAAAAAGAACACAATCATAATACAATGGTTCCAAAATAAATTTATACGAATATGGTAGATGCTCCTTGGTATGTACGTAATAGCGACATACCCAGACATATGAACATGCCACACATCAACACGGAGATTATGTAGTGCTTATAAGTACGCCCTATGTCCTCAAAGCTACCCGAAGACTGGGCGGCTCTACTAAGTCAGCACATCGTAAAACGACTGACGAGAACAAAGTATTTTGAGTTAGTTCTGTAAAAGTAGCGCGGTGATCTCAATTGAATAAACTCTGACACTAATGAATGGACTAAAGTGAATTTATTACTAAAATAGCCATTGTAAAATTGGTCTTATTCGTTCAGTATTTGTAAAAAAAATAACTTCTTAATCTCCTTTCATTATCGTCGTCATCATCATCATCATCCTACCTATTTTTTTAAAAAAGAAGTTCAAAGTCATTCAAAA
The DNA here is from genome assembly GCF_000648675.2 of Cimex lectularius. Lineage (NCBI taxonomy): Eukaryota > Metazoa > Arthropoda > Insecta > Hemiptera > Cimicidae > Cimex > Cimex lectularius. The sequence goes on from NW_019392691.1 coordinate 1,156,470, forward strand.
ATATTTCAACTGTAGTTTTTGTAATCAACTTTTGTTTGATTGATTGATTTTTTCTAATTTTTTTTACGAGGGTTTGCAACAGCAGGTTATATAAACCCTCAGGGTGCCGGTGTTTGTATTCGAACCCGGGACCTTTACCTTACAGTGATGAGCGCCGTGTCAATGACTAAAACGTTGCAGCCACCGTCGCCCCCTCTAATCTTTTGTTATTGCAGAATACAGTTTTTTCCAGTCCTGCGTATTACGTACAAAAGACTTATCTTGTGTATCTCGGTAGTCGATAATCCATCTCTGCCTGTTCTTACTGCTTTCGATTTTTAGCTAGCGGACACAATTATTTGTGCCAATTTGTTTATTTCATGTGCTGGACATTTCAGAGCCAAAGCTGCGTAATTAAATTAATAGAGTACAAATATATGGTACATTTTCAACACGACGAAAACAGTTTAAATTAATGTTTGAAAAGTGCATTGACAATTTTACAATTCTTGTGGAATGTGTAGAATTGCTCTGGCTGCTTTCATAAGAGGCTGAATGCGTCTTTGGAAGGATAATTAGAACTTGCTACCCGTTGGAAAAGCGTTTGAAATTCGATCTGATGTTGATTGTGCACTTAGCCTAGCCGTCTTATGTTGCAAGTTTGAAACTCGTGTATTCCTCTCGACTCGAAAAGTGTCGAACTCTTCAAGGCGCTATCATCGGGTCTACGAAGGTAGAAGGTGGGAAACTCAAATAAAAGCGATAGAACCCCGAGTGCACAAAGACGTTTACAGCCTCTTCTATTAACCCGGGACTTCTTTGTGGCCTTTAATTTCCTGAGTGCTCTCTGAGAACTTTACCCGCTAATATCAAGTCCCTACTCGCTTATCTACGCGGCCGCTCGGGTCCCAGTAATGAGTTTTAATGACAAAGTCAATTAACTGTTTGAAAACCGTCTTTTTAGTATCTGTTGCCGGAGCAATCTCGTATGACTTCTAAACATAGCTAATCGCAAAGCGGTACGGATTTCGGCACGGTTGATAATGAGATTGAAACATTTTCAACTGAGTTTCTCCTGCAAAATATAACAAAAACTTAATAACGTTTTCCATCTTCTTGAATGAATGTATTCTTCCAGTGTAATTTATCTCAGATTGATCTGTATTGAATCAAACATGTAAATGAATCATATTTAACTAATCAATATACAGTATTTTTCTCAATAATCTACGAGTTAAATTAAAATAATGCAAAATGCCTTATACATGGTTATAAAAATCTGAGAGGTTTGATCGTTACCGATTATTTTGTTTTGCCTTCCTCACTAGTTCAGTTCCGCCATCATCAATGCAAGATGAGTATGACTTTCCTCTTTTGCTAATTAGTATATTCATGAATTTCTTCGTTCACATGCTTTGTGATTGTATGTTTTTTGATTAGGTGAAATGTGGAGCGTGCACGTTGGTTAATACGGTTACGTTTCATGAATAGGTGAAAGATGGAGCCAGTGGGTTTCTTTTTTTTCTGGTAACTTGGATTAACTCTGGATCTTCCAATGCCCTTGTGATCGTAGTTTTTCATTCTGTTTGTTTTTTATTGATAAGATCTGATAAGTAAGATGCCAAAAAATCAATGTTGATTTAACCAGTTTCATCACCTGTAGAACGCGAGAGAATTTCCAAATAGCGAGGATCAAATAAACAAATCCAAGACCATCTTAAATACACTAGTTTCCTAACAAGACCAGGAAATTGCATTCGTTTTTTTTTCTTTTTTCTTTTTTTTTGTTGGGTGGGGTGGGGTGATGAAGAATATATAGTTTGGTCGAAACATTCAAAGTTCAAGTCATTCAAAATAACCGGTAACCACCAAGCGTCAAATATGATTGAGGAAGTGTTCATCACACCGTTAAGTCAGATTAAGAATTTAATTTGATTGAGTATGGCTGAAGTTGTTTTATTGATAAGGAACAGCTCGCTTTCATGTTCAAGCACAATTCTCATATCGCTTCACCCAACAGGAAAGTGTCCGTGTTCTTGCAGGACATATTCTTAATCATCGCTTTTGATGCGTAGTAGCTCCGCCAATCCGACCCACATTGTATAAATTGTACCAATAATGTGCTATTTATGTAATTATTTTCGAAATATGCTAAATTTGCATTTTCTTTATGTATTGTTGCTTTTGGCGCATTTACTAAGCTATATATAAAATTGAACATGAACCTAGTTTACTAATTCCATTACAGTTCGTGGTCCGATTGACCAATTAACGTTTTTCAATTAATTAATATTTATGAAAGGTCTCGAATAATTATTTAGGTGAGGTTGAGATGGGAAATTGGTGTCCGAGCGGATCGAAGTCATGATAGCTCAAGTGGTAGAGCAACGGCGTATTTATCCGAAGGTCATGGGTTCGAATCCCGTTCGTGACACTGCCTTTTTTATGTCAACCGATACCTTTCATAAATATTAATTAATTGAAAAATGTTAATTGGTCAATCGGACCATGAACTGTAATTGATTTAATAATTAAACTGAAGTATATCTTCACGAAAGCTCTCCGTCGCCATTTCATTGTCACCGAGAATTAAATAGATTAGACGACATTTGAAAATGGCAAAAGGGAGGAAAAATTCGATATGTGAGGTTGAGATGGGAAATTAGTGTTCGAGTGGATCGAAGTCACGTTAGCTCAAGTGGTCGAGTAGCGGCGTATTTAGCCGAAGGTCGTGCGTTCAAATCCCGCTCGTGACACTGCCTTTTTTAATTCAACCAATACATTTCATAAATATTAACTGGTTTACTAATGTTTAAATTACTGACTTATCCTCACTCGTGTTATTTTAAAATGATGTTATCGTTAAAAAAAAAAAGAGAGAGAGAAATGAGATACCATGACTGGAGATTATGATGTCTTAACTGCCTTAGCCTTGTATGCGTTTCCATTATACATGAGCGTATAAGTATGTACATCTCCTCGTTAAGACACCGCTTCAACTGGCTTAAACATAAAAACAAAATATTTTCAATTCATTTGCACTCACATATTAAACTATATATCACTAAGGAATATAATTTTCTTTAATGTTTATAATTATAAATAGAAATACAAATACATAAGAAATATGGCTTAAGTTTATTGCAAAATTGATTTTGCAAATCATTAGTTTAAAAACCTAGATCATTGGTTTAAAAACCTTTAATTATCAACAGGTGAATAGTACAACATTCATGAACATGACAGCCCAAGTTAAACGTGATTTCAGCGAGTAAAAAAAGTAATGATTTGGAATAGCTATTAGGGGATCATTAGAGGCATTAATCTCTGCCTCGGACAGTGAAAGACAGTCGAGTATTGACCGGTGTTTAGCGGGCCTGTTCTTCCCGGGCCATTACACAAATAGACATCGCATCTGTTACGGAAACGCTACAGGCCGGTCGAGACGTTTTGGACGTTTTGTCAAACGGGAAACCGGCTCGTGATCATTCTCGCGATTTATTTCGTTCTGCGTTTTCTCTGAACGTCTTGCGCCAGAGCGATATCCGTACGCCCGATGGTGTATGTAATTTGTGGCCTGTCTCGGACCTTGTTGCTAAGGTTCCGTAGGGCCTTTGGAACTTTTACACCTCACCGGCTCTATAAATAACAACGTTGAACGGTTTCCAGTCCACCGAGCTTTTCGTGACACGATTAAACAACATTGCTGATATACATTAGTGAACACATCCAGGGTTAAGGTACGTACAAAGTTAGATCGAGACATATTGAGTTCCAGCGGGCATTGATTTCTTGAATGGTTAGATTGTACATAGGGGCCGGTGGATTCGAATGTTTAAGTAGCATACAATAAATTTTTGATTTTTTATAAAGTAATCCATTCTTTTTGTTTGAACGCTTTGATTTATGCAATCTAAAAATAAGCCAAAAATCTACAAATAAGAGAAAAAACAACCACCAGAAAAGAGCTAGAGAATAATAGAATCTAGTAATGCTTCTTTTTTGAAGATTTTAATATTTACCTTCACCCAGTTGTTCCAACCCAAGTGGGAAAGATTGGTTTTGTGACTTTTCTTCACGTCAATTTTATTAGGCAAGTTTTGAAATGAGGTTTTCGTCTGTTACGTCGGAAATCTGACAACCAGACAGAATTGATTGAGTTCCAAAGTGAGAAGTTTCCAACTCACTTTGCCTCCCGCAGGGCGGTCAAGCCGGTTTGTGGTTATTGTTTATGTTGTTATTTTGAAGTTGTTAGGACTGAGCGCTGGCTGCTTCAAAGAGCGCTCTCGACCCTCCGTACAACAATTTTCGCCCCCTTGGTGTATTCGTTTGTCAATACCGTGGGATTAGTTATGCAAACAATTCCTTGCATCTTCACAAGTCTCTTTTGTAAAATTGAGTTTTTTTCTAATAGGAAAACATTGGTCACAATTATCTTCCTTCCAATGTTAAATTGGAATCCCTTGTTATAGTCAATTTATCAGCATCATCTTTCTACACAGGTGGATTTTAATATTATTTATGTTTAGTACGAATATGAACATGGTCCAGATATATTTAGATATATATTACAGGTAGAGATATATATTTTATTACTATCCGTTGGGTATCGTGGACGAGGAGTCAAAAAACTTTCCAATACATTTTTCCTACGATTATCAATTTAAATGACATGGCCGGGATTCGAATGCAGAACCAGTCACGAGTCGGACACCCAAACTATATTTAAGGCTAGATACGAGCTGTTTTGACTTAATTATCATCCCTGGAATAATATTCAAAAACTGGTTCTTTTTTTCCTAGCTGTCCCATTGATTTGAAAGTTCTCGGCTTCAGAGCTGTTTTAACTAGGTTGATCTGATCGACACTTGATCACTTCAATGGGTCCGCCTACTCTCGCTGGTTTAAAGTTCTCGCTGCAATCTAACCCACTGGTAATGGCTTGAATCCCCGCTCTCATAATCAGTAGAGTAGATGGGCTCAGTAAACTGTTTTAATGTCGATCGGTTCAAAAAATGTGATCATTCCCACTGCTAAAATTTAAGAGTAAGAGCAAAGCTTTTTTTTCTTTTTTTGCTTTATACTATTAATAAATGGTACAATCAAGACTCTTTTTTAGTTTATAGACTCCTGCCAGACAATAGTTGACCATTTGTACATATAATTAAATATACAAATTGAGTAAGATTTCTATTATATTCTATTCTAAATTAGTCGAAGTATTTTCGATCTGGCTTTTCAGTTGGTTCATCTTCATATTTAAAAATTTATAATTTCCTTCTCTCGAAAAATTGTTAGTTGATTTTAAAGACTACAAATAAAGTTATAAGATCATTTTGGTCTTTCTCTCGTAGCTGGTTTGGTCAGATGCGTTTGGAAATTTCGCTATTTTAAGAGTTGGTCTGTGCGATTTCTGAGTAGTTGAGTCTCCTTTTTAAGATCGAGAGGGGTAAGTCTCGTTGCTTCGGTGGAATAAGTTTGGGTTTTTAGTGTTCCGATCGGTCTATTTATCAGTCCTTTATTCTTTTTAATTTGGTATTGCGCTTTGAATAGAGTAAGTGTGAACTGTTGTTAATTTCTGTGTTTATGAGTGCTTAGTGTTAAATGTGTATTGTTAGTATATTTACAAATTTTCGAATCTGTTAATTTTCCATGCTTTTTGTACGGAGTGGTTTCTTGCTTGTCTGTCTTGTTGAGGGTTCGTGATGATTTTCTGAAAGGTTTCTTGAGTGCTTATTTTATACCGGTTTTGTTGAATAATAAGTAATAAGTTAGTTTGTACTTTTCTTTCTGAGAATGTGGTATTCCATTTAGTGTCTGTATTTGTGGTGGCGTTTTATTTTTATGTTGATCACATTTTAAGTTAATCAATCCACAGACCTCTGGAAAAAATATCTAAAAAGTTATGAGATGATTTTTGTTTACTTTTCCACATGAAGACTATATGATGATCATGAAAGTGATATTTTATTGAGATAGACTGGTAACAAAAGTCCGTATTATTTTGAAATTTAGTTATAATTTTAAAAGAGAAACAACCGTTTAGTTTTTCAAAAAAAATCTATTTATAAAAACAAGAGAGAGCATTTTTAAACAACATTCAAGTTTGGCATTAATAACTTATGCAGCCTTCTGCCAGGAGTTTGATTTTTGCACTATAACTTTTCAAAGTGAGTTACTTTTCCCTCTTGTCTCGTAAGAAAAATAACCCTACTAAATATACCCAAACGGTTTTCTACCTACGTAATGTGATTTTAAAGAAACATTAATTTAACACAGTTAAAATAAACAACTATAATGTTATCAGAATAACACCAAACAAATATAATATGAAGAAATTAATAAATAAAAATACAAAAAAAAATCCCTTGATTCTAATAATTATTTTTTAAAATAAACTACCTAAGCACAAAAATCAACAGTGTGACAAATTTTGTGCCATGTTTAAGGCGGTGACGACCTTAAGAGTCCCAGGTTCGGACCTCACCTCCCTGAATTTGAAAATACGAACCTACGTATTACAATAATGGGCTTTTTCGCAGTTACTTGTTGTGTAAACTGTTAAAAACTAAAACTTATACCACACTTATGTATTAATTGTTATTTACCTTTTCACCTGAAAATTGCCTAAAATCTAGCGAAATGATAAAAACTGATTTAATTTGTACTAATTGTTGAAAATTAATTAATTGACTTTGGAGAACAGATTTCTTCCAAAATGATTCTTCTTCAGTACCCAAATATTGAACAGATTACCAGTCTACAGTGTATTTAATGTGTTCCTTAGTAACCTGTTGCTTAACACCCAACACTTTCAAACAAAACTAATATGGCACCACAAGAATAGCATCACACTTTGTGCCTTGAAGATGACGCGAACAAAGCCAGGAACACACTTACCCGATGCTACGCCATGCGACGCTACCGACACCTTACCACGTTTTGGTGGGGTGTGCACATCTATCCGACGCAAGCACACGTCGCATACAATCCACAGCGTTTATCACAATAATCACTATCACAATCGCAACGCATCTTTATTATATGATATAAAGATATCACATAATAATCTTGTGAAATGCACTATTTTGAGCAAAGCCTTGTACAGCCATGTAATAAATTGTTAGTTAAATTTCATGAGCACAACCATCTAATAAATTGTTTATTTTAAACAAAATTACTCCTAATCATCATAATTAAACGATGTTTATAAAAACCTTTGCAATTTTGATCTCGTTTAATTTGGTTTACATTAAAATAACGTGTAATTAATATAACGACAAAATTACATGTACTTAGTTTGAAATAAACTACAAAAAATATGAGTGTCCTGTTCTGATGCTACCCGTCATTACAAAATGGTGTAATTTTATGAGCAAAATTATGAAATAAATTGTTAATTAAATTTTATGAGATTTTATGAGCAAAACCGTGTAATAAATTGATCCAATTTTAGTATATGTACCGCCGAAGCGAGTACAATAAATTGTAAGTAAAATTCATTATATCAAAAAATCGTATTCCGCTGTTTTGATAAATTTTCTACCAAACCATTAAAATTAATTTTTTAAATAAAAACTAATTAATTTTTAATCACAGTTAATTTGGTTTATATGAAAATAAGTATGTTGTAATTAATATAACGACAATAATACATGTAGTTTGAATAAAAATATGAGTGTCCGGTTCTTTTGTCTTCGACTGTACTCGATGCGACCCGACGAAAATCTGCACAGTGGGGATCGCAGAGCGCCGGTAGGTTAGCGTGGCATAGCATCGGGTAGATGTGCACGGGGGTAATGCAACCTTATGGAAAATCGGAGTTTGGATTTGCGTCGGGTAGCATCGGGTAGATGTGCACGGGGGTAATGCAACCTTATGGAAAATCGGAGTTTGGATTTGTGTCGGGTAGCGTCGCATGGCGTAGTATCGGGTAAGTGTGTTTCTGGCTTAAGGGTTGAAAAGGGAAAAAAATGAATAAGGTGTTTTTCTATATTACCTCATTGTTGACCGTTGGACGACTTCAACAGAAAGTGTATTTAATTTTCCTTCTGTTACACAATGAGCGTAAATATGTTATATCTGTCACCCACGGGTTGTAATTAAAGATGAAATATTCAACAATTCCCTTTTCAATTTAAAAATGGCTACAGGGTATATATTTTCTCAATAGTTATAATTTGCAGGCATTTATGTTTTATGGCATTGGCGATGCTGTGTCTTTGACTTTCATAATAAATTAATTTGCTTATAATTTTTTTTAAGGAGGCAGGTCGTCTACCATTTTATACTATGAAAACACAGACGAACAAATATTTGGCATTGTTATCATATCATCCAAATTCAAAGTGTTGTGTGTTCAGTACATGTTACTGAATTATGTAGAATGCTTACAAATTCGAAATACCGGACTTTTTCCCAGTACTATTTGTAAAAAATTAGCCATATAACTATATATAATTCAAATAATAATAATTCAAATTTCTAGTAGAACAGGAAAAAATAACTTTCGAATAACGATGATCGAAGTTTTGTTTATATGCATCCCGTATTAAAAATCAACCTGCCATGTAATCTTACTATTTCTCCTGTTGAATGGCCTTAATAAAACACTTCACATCCACAATTTGGTTAACCTTAGCAATACAAGGTGTACTATCTTCAGGGCAGCTCAGATTTTCAAAGTAGTGTAACATCCTTGAGGGTACTGAGCCTCTTAAAACGGATGTTACTTTGGAGTATGGGTCGCAATTAAAATAACCATGTGTGGAATTTCTGGACTTAGAAGCCTCTAAAGTTGAGGCTAAATATAGTAAACTAATTGTCAAAAACGGGGAAAATATTAATCCGAGAAAAGCTCATAAGTTTTCAATTTCTGACGTCGGTGGCCTTTAAGCCTGCTGTGCTTACTTGGTTTTGCCATAATACTTCCTTTATAAAAGGTTTTTCTCCTCGGCATACCGTACAACACAAAAAAAGTTCGGCAAGAAACGGAAAAATCGACGCCTGGAAATAAGAATGCTAAAACACAAACTTTAGACTAGAGGAAATCGAAGCTAGTATTGAAAGCAGAAAGTAGGATTCCTCGAGAGTGCGACAGGAAGATTTGATGTTCCCAGTTGAAAAGGATTAGTAAAAGAAGAGTTAAGTCTCAGAAGTGGAAAAACCAAAAGGCAGTTCCAAAAAGTGAAAGAATGATATCAGACTAAGTGAACTCCCTCAATCCCACGACTTTTCTTCCAAATACATTTTTTTAACTAGGAAAAAACCGAACGGAATAAAGTTTTGTTCCTAAATAACTTTCCTACAAAATTAGCAAAGAAAAGAATTCTATCAAAATTTTGCAGATGTCATGTTTCCCTTAAGTTAAAAACGTTCAACACTCGTTTGATACATTTTTATACCCATAATTTCCAGATACTCATAACGCATTCCATAAATGCCATTAATCATCACTCCTAAAACTAGCTCAGTCTTTTCAATATAAAATTCCGTCTGGTTTGTAAATAAAAACAAATTCGGGGCCACATTTGATACCTTAAGCCTCTTCCTTGAAAAAAATCCTTTGTGCCTTCTCATCTCGCTCATAAAAACTGCATAGCAGAAACACCCACAGCACAACGACGTCATAAAATATTGAATCTCACTTCCCTCTCACTGCAAGGATAGGACCCTACTTCATTTATTTAAGAGTAAATTTCACAAGCTTAGCTGTACGTTCTGGAACAGAATTTGTTTTCACCCACGGACCCGAGTCTGATGATGGAATAGCATGCATCATCTATGTTCTAATATCTCCGCTGAACTCTTAATTGTACTCAAAGCCATTAATATCATCTCCGTTCCACCCTAATAATTTGTTCCGACGGTAACGAACATCTCCCCAAATCAAAACATCGAAAATCCTCTTTTGAAATTCAATTGCCAAATTAAAATGTCAAAACTTTATTAAATCAAAAAAGAAGGCAAATTGGCTAGAGAAGCTGCCTCAGCTTGTAATCCCCTGTTTGCGGTCCTCTTCAGGGCGCAGATCGCCTGGAAAGGCGGTTGGAGTGCCTGCATTGGAAACAAGGTTTTTGTAATAAAAAATGCACATCTTTCTCCAAACCTTCCAGCAACTCTTTAAACCCAGCTTTGAATTAGTCACTTCCGGTACATCTATTAGTTTTCTTCCCAAAAAACCTTTTTACTCTCATATATCTAATCTATTCATCTTACGCTTACGCCATAACCATCACTTAATTCATAAGGCCTAGTTGCTTTGTTTCGAATCCATACTAACTAAGCTAAATCAATATTGATAAACCAACTTTCACCTTCTTTCACATCCAATTCCTAAATAAAATGTAATAACACAGTCCTCCGATTATTGTTTTCTCTTTTCGTGCTGGTACCTCATGATCACGGTGTGGGACTGTCTCGAGCTGAATTGATGGGTCTCTTCAGGACTGAGATCAAAGTATCTCCACTAAGCTTGGGGGAATGTCGTTGGCTACTAGACACTGACCATTCCTCTATAAAACCATGCGCGCATTAAAATGTTCAAAAAGATTAGCCTCAAGAAATCCGTGGGGTTCTGTTCTTTTTCTACCTGGGCCTTTTGGCTCACATGGAACTAAAGAATTAATGTTATTTATTTACACTGTTATTTTGTGACACCGACATTTTTTATCTCTACTAAAACCTTAATTATTTGAAAACAATTTATTTGGTGAAGGGGACCACGACACCTAAGAAATGTAATAAGAAAAAATGAAGTGTACTTCACTAAAGCTCTCCGTGGCCATTTCAATTGTCGCCGAGTATCAAATAGATTACACGACATATAAAAAATGGCAAAAAGGAGGGAAAATTCAAAAGGTGGAGTTGAGATGGGAAGTTGGTGTTCGAGTGGATCGAAGTCACGATAGCTCAAGTGGTATAGCAGCGGCGTATTTAGCCTAAGGTCGTAGGTTCGAATTCCGCTCGTGACACTGACTTTTTTTATATCTACTAAAACCTTAATTAATTAATTAATAAATATTAATTGGTCAAACGGACCACGAAAACTAGTGAATTTTATAAGTTAAAATTAAGTATATCTTCACTAAAGCTCTCCATGGCCATTTCATTTGTCGCCGAGAATCAAGTAGATTTCAGTTGTTTGAAAAATGACAAAAAAGAGGGAAAATTAAAAAGGGAGGGTTGAGATGGGAAATTAGTGCCCGAATGGATTGAAGTCACGATAGCTCAAGTGGTAGAGCAGCGGCGTATGTAGCCGAAGGTCGTGGGTTCGGATCCCGCTTGTGACACTGACTTTTTTATCTCTATGAACACTTTAATTAATTTAAAAGTTATTTATTTACATTATTTTAAAGAATATAATGATAAATAAATGAAACAATAGTAATGACTGTTTAATAAATTATTGTAATAATGAATGTCATGTAGACTATAGCCGAGGAAAGATTATCAAGACAAAATAAGGTTACCCCTGAAACCTTCACTTTTGATCGGCATGAAGGTGTAATTTTAACTGTTCGATGACTCAAATACAGTCCTGAAGATTTTTGAAAGGTTCATTAGTCCAAGATCAGGATGGTGTTGAGGTTTGCTCAAGAACTTCGAGCAGGTGGAATCGGGATTAGAGAATCAACATTTGATCGTGCAGATTTACGTATACCGCATTTGCTACTATTAGCAATGCTTATATCAGGGTAGATTATTAGGTCTCGAAAGTACATGAAGGAACTGTAATTTCTCAGATCATCTTGTTCGGTTGGACCAGTATGCTATCAATGTGGGAGTTGCTTGCAATACCCAAATTCCGTAATGTCAGATCGTTCGTATGAGTGAACTATGATTAAATCTCTCGTTAGATATGTATAGAATCGGGATAATACAATATGAACCCATTATTACATAATGAAACATAATGAAACGAGGGCGCGCCCCGCTTTCCCAGATAGATCATCCACGTACTGTAATTATCTCAATTAATTGTAAAACTCAATATTGGTTATATCGAACGGACTTGGCGAATTCCTAGGAGAATTTGCTTGCCAAATAATCCCGATTCGATGAAATCATGAGAAACCGGACGGGTAAAGCAAACTTATTATTCGTAAATGTACGCAGAACGGTTCAATTAAACAATATAACTACAGGACCCACAATATGGTAACGGTACACAAACATTTTCTGCTAAAAATCATATAATAATTTATTCCGATGTTAGTGTGTTTTAAATGCATTATTGTAAATAAATTCTGTCTGACCTACAAACCCGTTATACTTATAAACTCGCCTGACGTTTCAGTCATCATTTTGGTAACGCTGGGGGAATTGGAGTTTTATACTGCAATTTAATAACTTTAATGTCACGCAATGACATTGCCGAGGGAATGAATAAACTTTTGTGATCGAAATTATACTCGAAGACAACCGAGCTCTCTTCCAGCAGAACCCCATGCGACAAATGCTTTTATTGTCTCCTGTAAGATTAAATGCATCACATCCAGTTGGTTTTATATTCATAGCGTTTTGGATTTGCCTAAATTCTAAATATTTTAATGTACTCTGGCTATTGCGATTGTGACAAAAGAGCCCTTTTGCCGGACGACAATTGTGTTGAAAATGTTGCCGTTTATCTCCGTTCAAATAAACTCGCTCTTATCTCGTCGGGGCACTAACGTTTTTCGTGATATGTTTCCTGGTTCGCGTGAGAATTTTCGGCAACACATCACAATAAACATGATTTACAAGGGTGGAAACGTTGAATGGCCACTGTGGGAAGTAACGCGATATACAAGCTTCATTGTCTTCACATCCAAATAAATATTTTTAAAGCGAGAATGTTGGTTTGGAATGATACCCATTCAAAAACAGTAGACGATTAAATCCAGAATTATCCATTTCTTGTAAACCCAATTATCATTTACTGTCTTGACCAGCTGGTGGGTTAAATAATAATCATGAGATTCCAACAATGAAATAATTATTTTCACGTTTGGAAATGCACAATGCAATTAGACATCGATCCTTCAGTGTTGAATGTACAACGTTAATCCTTCATTGTTTCTTGTTATTTTATGCATTTTGACTTCTGAGCACAGAAGAACATCTTTTGGAGTTAACATGTTTGGTCTAGTTCTTTCTTCTCTGTCTCATACTCTTTTCTTTATACGACTCTTCTTTACTTTCTTTTTTATTATCTCTTTCTGCCACTCACTCACTCTTTCTCTCTATATATCTATCTACCTCTATCTCTCTCTCGCTCTTTCTCATTCTCTCTTTCTTGCCCTATCTTTCCCTCTTTCTCTCTGTCTCTTTTTCACTTCTTTCCTCACTCACTCTCTCTCTGCCACTCACTCACTCTTTCTCTCTATATATCTATCTACCTCTATCTCTCTCGCTCTTTCTCATTCTCTCTTTCTTGCCCTATCTTTCCCTCTTTCTCTCTCTCTTTTTCACTTCTTTCCTCACTCACTCCCTCTCACTCTCTCTCTCTTTCTCTTTCACTCTTTTTCGCTCTTTAACTCTCTCTCTATCTCTCTTTAACTCTTTCTCTTTCTTTTTCACTCTCTTTCTCTTTTCTTTCTCTTTCTCTCTTTCTCCCTTTCCGTCTAGCTCTCTCTTTATTCTTACTGACCTCGCTCTTATACTTTGCCACTTCTCTCTTCCTTTTCATTCTCTCAATCTAGCTATCTAATATTATATCATTATTTTTATCTATCTCTCTATTTACCTAACTTGGGTAGATAGACATAATCTACCAAAACAAGGACAAAACAAAATCTATGAAGGATTTTTATCATAAAGAAACTATTTGCTTTTTAAATAGAAAATAATATTGTAGTTACTTCCTCTCAGCATTTAAACTAGACAAATGAGTACTAATTTTTTGTTTATAAAGTATAGAGAATTTACAGTGTTTTGTGACGAAATTGAATTCAGTCACCCAGTTTTTCTCTATTATTTCTATAAGGTAAGGAGCCCCCAACAAACAGTATCATTCTTTTAAAATGCACTGGCTGGATTTTCCATTTCTTATCACGGAAAACAAAATATAAACAACAAAATTATAGACTTAACAACTCAACATTTCAGCCAAAAATCAGTCTTTTTGGATAGGTTGAGCAGTTTTTACAATATTTTAATCGACTCGTAAATATAAATGATATATAATTCCAATATTATAATTCCATAATTGCTCGGTCATTGTGAACTTAGGCTAAATTTCGGGATGAACTGAAAAGGTTTTTCTTCCTTGTCGGTGATAAACGGGCTTTTTGCCAGCTAACCCGATATTTGGACTAAATCGACTTTAAATAATGAGTTATCAAATGCAGCGAAAGTAGATATATTTCTCATTTTTAGCACATATTCTAGTGTGTTTTATAAAGGCAATAAATCCAACCTTGTTTACTGCATATAACCAAACTGTGCAAGTTTCCTCACAATTTTTAAGCAACGGCATCTGAGGGTCGTGCCTTGTGCTCGGAGGCCATTATCGCCGTCGTTCCATCCCTAACTACGATAATGTGTCATCGGCCGTCCCATCATTTTTCCTTAACGGTCCTGAATGAAGGATTAATTAGATCTTCGTCTGGCCCCGTACCACGATCTAGAGTGGAACACGCACGATTTAGACGGATTTATCAAAGGATTCTCGAGATATGCAATCGTGTCGCCGTTAGACAGCAATTAGCATTTCTGCACGTAACATTAAGGGAATGGCCTCTACAGAACTCATAGCTAATGGAGTTAACTTGTTGTACTCATGCCCGGAATGTCCTGGACGTTTTTCTGCAATTTACGTGTATATCTAAGTATTTGAAAAGGAAAGAGCTAAAGAAATGTTTTTGTTTCATCAATTATTTACTCTCAAAGATCAAAAACTGAACACTCGCATTTTTTGTGTATTTCAAACTATATGTATTTTTATCATTATACGAGTTAACTATAACATATTTATTTTAATGTAATACAAATTTAAAGAGACCAGAAATTCATGAGCTTTAATAAAAATTATTTAATGATGATAGTTATTCAGATATCGTGAGATACGGTCGGGTGTGATGTAGGTTTCAGAAAAAACATTTTCTTTATCGTGCCAACGTTTCGATCTTTTATTGAGATCATCTTCAGGGCTCAAAGTGTTTGTCTTCTGTGTAATTGGGCACTCTCAACACGACACGCCAGGATGGCCCAATTACACAGAAGACAAACACTTTGAGCCCTGAAGATGATCTCAATAAAAGATCGAAACGTTGGCACGATAAAGAAAATGTTTTTTCTGAAACCCACATCACACCCGACCGTATCTCACGATATCTGAATAACTATCGATTAACGGTCATTAATCTCTACACATTTAATTATGATAGTTTGTACAAAATTTGTCAAAACACCGGAATCATTACTAAAAATTTATTTCCAATGTTAGAAGTATCGACCACTTGTTCACTCAGATCAAGGTATTGTCTTGAAGAATAAAGCAAATTCAGTTGTTACTGCCAAGCTTTTGACCAATTTGAAGTTCATAATCAGGGCAAAACAATCTTAAATATGCCAAGGACTGTAACGGTACTGCCAAATTATAGTCTTTTGCGATGTTAGTACTGAATCGGTCAATCTATAGGCATATTTAAGATTATTTTGATGGTGAGCTTAAAATAGGTCGAAAGCTTGCCAATAACAACTGAATTTGCTTTGTTCTTCAATACCACACCTCGATCCAGAGTGTTCATAAGAATTTATTTCCTTGGGTATCGATATACAGGGTGAATTGCTACTCGTGCTACAAACTTCTCCAGTAGATTCTTCACCCTAAAATGAAAAAAAAAAATCATATTGTCCATGGTCCGATTCTCAACCATTTCAGAGTAATTTCGCTTTTTATCGATTTTGAAAGATATCACGTCCTGGCGTCGGAAAATCGTGATATCTTTTAATCTAAACATTTCT